>NC_026153.1:2257548-2505329 GCF_000512975.1 Sesamum indicum
TCGACATCACTTACAGTGGGATGAAGTCCAACTCGTGGAGGATCTACTATAGCGACAACATTTTTAAATTGCTGAACTGGGGTAATACTTTCCAAGGTGCCATGCTTCTGCAACTGGGCTTCATCTTTTGAACATTTACCCGCACTACTGCCATTCTCATGTTCAACAATTAAGTTGTCTTCAATTCTGGTCACAGAGTCAGCAGAGCTGATACTTCTGTCAACAGAAACCACTTCGGACTCTTTATTTTCTGACATTTCACTGGATTCATCTTGTTTGTGAGGTAAAGATAGGTATTCTTTCATCAATGACCCAATAACATCCTCAGCCTAATAATTCATCAAGACAAATTGAAACACAAAATGGAGTTAGTAAAACACAAATTACTAAAATATATGATAAAAAATGTTTTCCTAGCAAAAGAAAAGGAAAGACAGAATAGATAAGGACCCTGATACTTATTCATTTTTTTCCTTGAACTGGCTTTGATAGAATGTCAAGTTTACCTTTCCACAGACAAATCTGCAGTTTTTGATGCCATTAATTTCTGCATTTCTTTGCGCATCTGAAACTGCTGAAGCATTCATTTCAATGCCAACAACCTAAAGAGATTGGAATTCAAGATCACTTATTCAAATTGAAGCATGGGTGGCGTGGGTGGGGGGGAATAAAAGATTCCATCTGATGATCTTATCAGCTACTCAATATATTCCTTCCAATTATAATTTGCTGCCCATTCTATTTCATAAATGATCCAATTTTTGTTCATACCAGTCTATACAGAAGGAAGAAGGATTAAGATATGCTTAAAATGGATTGTTAAGCATACAGAAGGAAGAAGAATTAAGATATGCTTAAAATGGATTGTTAAGCATTACCATACCAACACGATGCGCTAAAGTTAGGCCAATTGTCCCAGTCCCACAGCAAACATCAAAGAGTAAAGTGTCAGGACCAAGGCCAGCCCAGTCCCCAGAAAGTGAATACAACTTCTCAGCAGCAAGTGTGTTAACCTGCCAGATTTTGGGAACAAATTAAGTTGATTTATTTCAAGGTAGACCTTTTTTCTCCTCTTTCTTCACTTATTCCTTTCCTTTCCTTTCCCGGAGAGAGGGTGGAGTTTAAAGCAATTGCGTGGAAAGAGGACCTAAAGAATGGAAACTTATCATGTGATTTCACCTGAAAGAAGGCTGATGGAGATATAGAGAAACGAAGATTGCTTATGTAATCATGAATTCTAGGTTCCGCAACATCATTAGCCAACTCCAATCCACAATCACCTCCTTTATTGATGAAAACATAACGCAACGGAGCATCAGGTGGCGCAGCATTTGATATTCCCGTATGATCCTAGAAGATGCCATAGAGGAATATGATAAAATACTTGTATTGAATTAAAAGTATGAACATAGTCAATAAAACTCCACATATTATGGTTGTATTGAGCCAAACATCAGCAGAGCAAAAATGCGCCACAAAACATATTATTCAGAGTATGCACACCAGGTAAGAAAATGAATTAGAGATGACTAGCTTATCAAATTTGTTGAGTACATAAACACATTATTGAATCAAGTCCATGATTTGTATGGTTGTCTCTATAACTTAAATACAACCTATTAGGAATCCTTGTAAAATTCTTAAACCAAGCAACAAATCGCAAGAAGATGAAATAAAGAAACGCAAAGTTAATTATTATACAATTAACGATATAACCTTGGCCTTCTGACTCTTACCTGAATTACAAGTGCTGTTAGAGGCAAAGGAGGAGATTCCACAGTTGATCCCACAGAAAATTCTCGAGCTAAACGTTCAATTTCATCTTTTATCTGTCCATCATCAAAATCCTTTGTGCACACCTGCATGATACAAAAAGATATACGTAAGAAGACAACAGATTAACTAACCAACCAGTCAAAAGCTTTCCATGTTTAAGGATTTGTAGTCCAAACTCCATGGCTTTGTTTGGTTTTATGTTTTCGCTTTTTCCAAGACAAGATAAAACACACTCAATGTTTGTTTTTGTGTTTTTACACCTTATCTGTGTGCTTTTTCATTTTTCAACTTTCTATATACTAATATATATATATATATTCCTATATATATAATATAAAAGAGACATGATTTGACAATAAACAGTGATTTTTGTCTCCAAAAGATACAACATTAAACATACAATATTTATATACATACATATTTATATATAAAAAAAGATATGATTTGACAATGAATAGTGATTTTTGTATCCCAAATCCCAACATCAAACCTACACTACTTATTTTAAAATATTTTAAATTACCTCAAAACACAAATTCAAACATATCATCTATTTTAAACACACACTTATTCATCTCTATTTTTCTCTCTCTATCTCCAGAACACAAAATAAAACACTCAAACTACAAATCCAAACACTATGCATATTTTTGACATAAGCGACCAAAACTAGACTGAATAAAGTTTGCTCTACTTATATAATCATATATAACTTCTATAAAATGCAGTTAATAAAAGGATTATAGCTCTTGGAAGCATGAAATTCAAAAAGCAGGCAATAGGGCATGAACCTGAACTATAAGCATGACCTCTGCAATACTAGTCTCTGGTTTTTCAACCTCAGTCATTGTGCAAGGTCTCCTTCCTTCACGAACCTAGATAAAAACATCGCAAACAAACAGTCACCGAAAGAAGTACCCATTCTTTCTATCTAATAGCATTTGAACAGTGCAATCACAATATTCAGTAATTCATGGACCAAATAACAAAATGAACTACTTACACTCAATTTTTGCAGTATTTGTATATGAAACATACCGTAAGTTGACGCCAGAATCCAGTATTGTTCAATCTGTTCCATACAGGGAAGAGAGAATGCAGCAGAAATTCTTGAAAGACAGTGGCGTATCTGCAAGCAATTCTTGACACATTTGGGCAGTCTAAAGGTTCCTGCACAGCAGTAACACCCTCCCTGTACAAATTGTCCAAAAAAGATTCAGTGCAAAAGAAACACAGTTAACACAATTGTAATAGCTTATTAATTGCAGATCACCTGAAATTCCCAAGTAGAAAACCCACTGTATGTTTGCCTTGCAAGGAACATCCAACAGAGAATTCACACTTGTTACGGTATCCATTAACAAGAGGTGATTCAATTATACCCTCCAACTTGCATGGAAGACCACCTGAAGGTCAAAAGAACTACTTAAGTACCCTACTCTGATCATCCTGACAAAATCAGAAAGGCTGAGGTAGGAGTTTAATATAATGAAAGATGACATCAAAACATAATATGAATCATACCTTACAATATAATTCTATTACTTCTACAGATATCCAATGCTATAGGCAAACTGAAAATTTTATGCACATCATTTTCAACTGGGAAATTGCATTTTTGGTCCCATACGATAGGGTGTGTTACACTTTTAATCCCACAATTTACGGGCTTAGCACATTTAGTCCCATAGAAAAAATATTGTATTGGTCTCATAGAATAAAATTGTAGCACATTTGATCCCATAGTATATAAAGTTGTGGCACATTTGGTCTCATAGGATATAAAGTTGTTTACTTTATATCCTATGGGACCAAATACGTCATAATTTTTATCATATGGGACCAAATGTGCCAAATTTTTATCATATGGGACCAAATGTGCCAAATTTTTATCGTATGGGACCAAAAATGCTACAATATTATCCTATGGGACTAAATGTGCCAAGCCCGTAAATTATGGGACCAAAAATGCAACACATCCTATTGTGTGGGACTAAAAGTGCAATTTCCCCTTTTCAACTTCTTAGGCACAGTCAGAACATAACCTATTTCTCTAGAATTGAGAATCCATTCCGGAAGTGAAACGCCATTTGGACAAGCCTTGCGTGCGTTGCGAGTCTACAAATAACAAAAACATTCCAGAATGTCAATTATTATACTGCAGAACACATAATGGTTCAGAACTTACGAAACCAAATAAGAACATTTTCTTGTAACACAAAATACTGAGTATCATTTGACTAACTAATCTTTTGAGAGTTTGCGCCAGAGAGTTTTTCTTGTGATCTAGCTGATCAGAATAGGTCATGTGAGCAAGAGGAGTCACCACATCACGGACACTTTTACACTTTACAACCGAACCACTGGGAACTAAACTACCATCGCCATCAGCCTCATCATTGTTGGTAGCCTCAGTCATATTCATATGATCACCATCTAGGGATGGATTTTCACTTTTATGAGTGGGTTTATTATTCTTCTCGAATGGCCTTGGAATAACATCTGCAACCTTTAAAGTTCTGTTATTGCCAACAGATTTCCCATCCAGCTCCTGTAAGATTTCGAAGATGAGAAGCAAATTTCATAATTCTTAAAAGTTCCCAAGTGCATCTTCAAGTGTACCTTCACAGCAATCTTGACTTGTTCCGCATTTTCAAAATTAACAAATCCGACGATCATGCCTTTCTTTTTCTTAGCTGATTTAAAGAGTAAGCCCTGTACTAAAACATTCTTTGTCAGATCACAAGATATACCACACATCACCACGAATCAACTCAACCATATAATAAAAAACAAATGATGAAAAACTCAAAAAGTCACTTCGATGAACAACAATGTGTATGCATATGCTCAATATGCCATAGAGCAGTTGAAAATGTGCAACAGAACCCATCTAAATCAGCTTATGTAACATTATAAAGAACCAGTAATTAAATTGAACGACTCAATTTACGCCAAAAGCACTCGCCTGTTCGCTGAGAAAGTTCCTCAAATTATCCGAACTCCACTTCATGGGTAAATTCACGAAGCATTTAGACAAACCAGAAGAAGGCTCCTCTCCCTCCACGTCCAATGCATCCGTCATCATTATACCACCATCCTCCGCCTCCTCTACCTTTTCCTTCTCCTCAGTCCTTGCCATCTTCTTGGCCCGCTCTGAAGTGGGGTCCCAAGTGTGGTCCGGTCGTGGCCGGAGCTCCGCCTCGCCGTGGGCGTACCGGCACGACTCCCCGTGGCTGCATGAACCCCCAGTCCTCCGGAAGTACGAGCAGAGGCTCGTCTTCCACAGAGGGTGCTGCGGCGGCGGTGCCGGGTCGGACGAGATTTCCGGGTCCGGTTCTGGCTCTCGCTTCCGTTTCTCGGCTAAGTTGGTGTCGACAAGGGAAGAAGGAGAAGGGTCTTCCGAAGGGACAGGAGGGTCGGAAGAATCCTGGTGGTCCATTGGAGGGTTTAGGGTTTTTGTTGGCGGGGATTCCGGCATTGGAGTCTTCAAACCGTATGTTGGATGCAGTTTATTTGGAGTTTGGACCTTACTGCTAACTTCTGTGGGACGTGGGCTGCCCCTCTCTTGGATCACTTGTTTAACTTCCTTTTCAATTCTTTTTTTTTTATTTAACAAAAAAAAGTTATTGGGAAATATTTTCACCAATTTGGGTTTAAATTTTTGCAATTTTATGCAAACGAACCTAATTTTCATTAATAAAAAATTATGCCCATCTAAAGGACTGCAATTTGCTAATAAAGTTTACTTTAATTGATGAAATTAAGATTTTATAATCTTAAAAAAATTATGGGTTACATGTCGTTTCCATTATAATAATAGATATTAGTTAAATTTAATTTATTTAATATTATTAATTAGAATATGATTATTATAATATTTTTTATTAAATATTAATATTCAACATGAATAGTCGTAGTTTTGAGTCATTCCATTTTCTCAAATTACACAATAAGTTATCAGAGTTTCAAAACAATGTCTAAAGTCATAGACTACGTTTGCAGCCAAGATATGGGTCACTTTATTAACACCAATAATTTGTCACACATTGTATATGTGTACAACTTTTATAACTATAATATAAAATAAAATAATCATAAAATTATATTATTTGATCAAGTATATACAAAATAATAAATCAATATTTAAAAAATGGTGTCAAGTATAGTATATACAAAATAATAAATCAATATTTAAAAAATGGTGAGAAAATGAATAAGAATTAAAAGAAAAAAAGAATAATTACTGAAAGATAATGGGGGAATGAAAAATTAGATGGGAGGGTGGAAAGTTAATAAATAAATTAAACTAAATATTAAAATTAACATACCAAAATAATTAAGACATTAATTCATCAACTTTAATTATATTACTAGTAATTTGTGGCACACCTGTGTGCAAATTTTATAATATTATTTAAATAAAATATTTATTATTTAATAAAGTGTATATATAATAATATTAATGTTAAACTTATAAAAAAATTATGTCAAGAAAAGATGCATAAAGAAAAAGAAGTAACTATCAAAAGATAGTGGAGGAACGGAAAGTTAGAAGAGTGGGTGGATGGAAAGTTAATAAATTAAATCAAATATTAAATTTGACATATATCTCCTTCAATTATATATAGTATAGATAATGTAGATTCCTCCTCCCAAAGCTGCAAGAGATAATTAATAGTTCCGCTACATAAGGGATATCGTAATGTTCATTATGACTCGAAAATAGTGTCCCTCATAATCGGTTTTTCCATTCCGTCTTACCTATAGTGCAAGAGAGAACTTCTAATTCAAATCGGATTGGGCCAGACCTGAATTAATTATATGACAAGTACAATATATTTTTTGTGCGATTAATGTACAATTTAGAGATAGCAACCAATCACATAGTATCACGCTTGCTTTGATTTGAATAAAAATTTTACAAAGGTGTAATTCATGAATAAATGTGGTGGAGTGTGCAGTATGCACTACATGATTGATGAACCACTTATACAAGTGTTCATAAATTTATGTCATACTTTATATATGCACCGACTGTCCACAACCATTAATTAATAACAAGTTATTTGTTGAACTTCCTTTTGGGAGACACTAAAAACAATAGTGATGAGCTAAATACAAATTACTATATAAATATTATGAAAATAGTAAATTATACCTAAAAAATATCATGTAATAAATCACATCAAACAATTAAATCTAAGCTATAATAAAATGATATAATCTACACTATTTTTCATACTTTTCATCAACAAACATACAAAACCTTCTATAATAAAATACCCGCTCCTCTAAAAATTATTATTTTGACCAAATTTTATCAAATTAAATTAATTGCATAATAGATATAATTACAATTATTATATGAATGACCATTCTCATTTAATTATACACAAATTACATATTTATTATATAATAAAATAATTAGTTCAAATACGATTTGAATCAAAAATTTCTTCCGCGCCCATATCCACCTGACCCAGATAAAACCTACCAATAAGATTAGTTTCAACCACCCAAATCACAATCAATCGGGTTGAGTGTTAATTGTTCCGTTGCAATTATATGCATACATGCGGTGGTAATATTATTCGTACAGAACGTCTTTGTCTATGTGTCCTTTCTACTTGTCATTCTGCTCTCAAATCATCATGAATGGATGAAGTTTTTCTTACAAGATTAATGTCATTTTCCAATCCATGTGTTCGATTATTTATGATTAATTAATATTTTTATTATAATTAATATAAACAAACGTTCCACATCAGTTGCAAACAATAAGTTTGAGTGGCTTATAAACTCCAAAATCTTCCCTCCCTAACAAGACATCTTTTCAGAACAAATTCATGAAACTTATGTGAAGTCAAAATGGACAATATCTCACACAACAGAACATCGGTAGAATCGTAAGACATATCAATGATAAATAAATAAATAATATTAAAATAGATTACTAAACTACTTCTATATTAATATAAAAAGAAGTTCCTCCACACTCACAAACAACAGTTAATGACACCGATATATTAATTTTTTGTAAAGTAAAAAATACCCTTCATAATAAAATAATTAATTTATTCAAATTTTTAAAATTTATATTAATTGATAAATATTATTTTCTCTTTCTTTTTTTTTAATTAATTCAATGTACCAATTTATATATTTTTTACTCTTATTTATAGTATATTTCAAAATATAAAAGATTATTTATTATAAACACATAGAAACAATGTGTCACAACGATTAGTTGATAAAATTTGGACCCGTAACAAATCATAAACACAAGATTCATTTTGGCAATGACACTTGTCATGCATATTAACAGCTAGTTTCATCGTAAGTTAGTTCACATGTTTCGTTTTGTCAAATTAATATAGTTTGGTATGACGTCTCGTCAAATTATGAATTGGAATTGCATGGAAATGTATTTTTTTGTATTTATTTCTTATCATTAAACATTTATAATATTGTTTATAAGACTCAAAATATTTTTTTTACTAGCGATCTGATATGAAATATTGTTATTATTGCGAAAATAATGTAAATACCTCCAAAAAAAAGAGTGTTTATTATAGTTTTTACCAAATATCAGTGCCCTCCTATTTTCTATTTTGGTGACTCGACTGATTCAAGCGACTCAGCTCAATAGACCCAATTCTTAAAGTCGTTGATTCGCTGACAACACCTAATTTAAGTATCCAATCGTTTTAGTTAGGAACATCCTAGCAAGTCTAACAATCTCCCATTTTATCAGATCCTAAGTACTATACCGGATACGTTCAAAGTGATCAACAAACTTGACCTAAATCAAATACATATTTTAAAAATAAATGTAGAAAATTCAGACTAAATAGACTTGTATCGAAAGCATCAATCAACCTAATTTTCCTAATGAGAGAGCAAACTTTCAAGGACAAATATATAAATTTCAATCAAAATAAATGAGACATCCATTGCATTGTGTCAAGTGTCAAATGAAAACAATGTAAAATCTATCATTCAACATTATTAGATGGCCGAATTAGTTGGTTACCTTTTCACAAGCAATTTCATTTTCTCAATATTATATTTTTTTTTTACCTTTTTTCCTCTAAAATAATTAGTTTTACATAAGTCTATGACTTTATATTTATCCAAAAATTTCACCATATTTATTCATAACTTATTTTTTATTTTATTTAAATATAGATAAATGTGTAATTATTCATCTTAATTTATAAAAAAAATTAAAAATAAATTAATTAGTAGCATAAGTCAAATTTACTTTTTAATATTGACTGTTTCTTATCTCAACTTTTAAATTGTTAATCAATTACTCGTTTTTATATTATAAAGTTTGAACAATTTATAATCTTTTTTTTATTAATTTTTATCTATATATAATTCTCTCATACCTTAACACTGCATACTAACCAATAAAATAATAATTTAAAAATCTCAAAATACCATATTAATTTTTTTTCAATCTTACTTCAACCCTTTTTAATTATATATTCTTCTATAATACTGATTTGTTATTCAATAAAAAATTTATATCGATCTCCGTATGATGTGTTTGCATTATTTTATAGTTAAAGAAAGGAAAAAAATAATAATTTCTCCAATCTTACCTAAGTCCCAACTTCAAAAAGGTGTGAAATTAAATAATTGATCTCTAACATATAAAAATTTAATCCAAAGATTCCCAAGAAAACGATTGCAAATAAGATAACCAAATAATTAATGACCTTTAAACATGCAATGTTTTGAGATGCTTAGGATCCGTTTGGTTGGGTTTTTATTTTCATTTTTAATTTCTATCAATTTTATTTGTATAAAAATACTTTATTAATTTTTATGTAAAAATTAAAAATATATTTGAATTAGTTATTTGTAGATATAAATATATAGGTATGAAAATTAAAAATATAGGTTGGACTGTCCATCCATTCCTCTCTGTACAGGGTCCACTAGCCGACAACACCCTTAGGAACCTTCCTAAAGATCGAGACTCTATATCAACCTTAGCATTTACACTCGATCTCTATTACTTCAACTTCCAACTTCGCCCCATTGATTTCAGATCCGAAAACGTTTAATCTCTTCATCTCCATTGTCGCATTGTTCTCCAGCCCAGTTCAGAATTCGTTTGGCTTTTCTTGAAATCATGTGATTCTGGGCTCAAACTCAAATCTTTTGTGATGAGCTGAGAGAATTCGAGATGGGTGGAGAGTGGTTTGAGCCGATGGGGAGGAGGGTTCCGAGGAGGGTTTGGCTTGGATTGCAAACGTCAATGGGATTACTGGTGGGTGGAAATCACACCTCCTCCAGGTTTTGCACTCGCTAAACTGTGTGTTTTAGTTAGTTTCTTTGGCTTTTCTCTCGAATCTATTGACAATCTGACCATTAGCTGTTGAGCTAAAAGTACTGCTCTGTTATAGATCTGTTACTTTGAACTGCTTGAAATTAAGCTGAAATTTGAGCTGAAAAAAAAAAATGGACTTTAAGTTCTTGAAATGGCATCTGCTTCGCGGGCCCTCGATTAGGCGTGTGGTGCTGAGAGCTTTTATGCTTGTAATTGCTGTAATTGTGGTGTCTTTGATGCAAATGGCCCGTGAGGTTCGGGTGATCGGGCCGATAGCGATGAATGTTGATAAATGTCCACTTAATTTGGACTCCAACCTGGAGTTGAATCTCACTGGTTTCTTGAATTCTGCCTCAACTTTTGCACTACCTCTTTTTGGGGCTTCTACGGTGCCTTGCAATGTAAGTGAGAACTTGACTAGGACTGTTCTCAAGGAGATGATGGAGAAGAACTTGTTGCAATCAAATGCAAGAGCATTGTGTGTTGGGGAGAGATCTGCCTCTGCTGTATTGGCATTGCGGCATTTGGGGTTTTTCAATGCCTTTGGTGTCGACAGGCACCCCTTTTTCTCCCTTCTCAGGAGGAGATTTGTGTATGAGCTCAACTTTGATGATAACCATTTCGATTTTGTGTTCTCGGAAGATGTTGATAGGGTCTCAGTTCCGGCCCTCCTTGTGCTGGAGATTGAGCGTGTTCTGCGTCCTGGTGGGACAGGTGCTATGCTTGTTGGAGCCCGGCAGGTTTACTCTGGTGGCTTGGTACGATCAGCTGCCCCCATTGCTTCGTTTTTGAAGAGCTCCGACGTTGTTCATGTATGTGGTGTTGGACCTTTCATGCTTGTGATATTCAAGAAGAGACTCGAAAGTTTTGCCTCGTTTGAGCATTTCCAACTTCCAGCTAGTTGTCCTTCTATTGCGAATAACAAGCCGTTCATGAAGTATATCGAACCTCTCACGGATAAGATGACGTTGAGCCGATCCGAGCCAGAACTCTCTTACCTCCCCAACTTCATGAACATTTCCTCAAGAAACAAATTGGTCTATATCAACGTTGGCGCAGGGGAGTACGCAAAGACGAGTGTTGCAAAATTATCAAAGCCTTATTGTGCCAACCACCATGCAGCATTCAATGTGTTCATTATCGATCATAAAACCTCGGTCCTCTCATCTTACGTGACGGATCCCGGAATCAACTTTGTCTACCATCCGGCCCTATCCGGAGATACTTTTAGCCCTGACATTACCTCCGATGAATTCTTGAGCGCTCCGATGGATGAAGATGGATTTGACTTCATTCGCTGGTTCAAGGAAACCGTATCAGACGGAGACTTTTCTGTCCTTATGATGAACGCAAAGTCGGCGGAGTTGAACATTCTCGTCGAGCTATTCGAAACTGGAGCCATATGCCGTGTGGACGAGCTCTTCCTCCATTGTCCGGATGCTGCAGACTGTGCAACGAGCATGTGTGGAGATTGCAAGAACCAAGGTGAATGAGTGTTGAATCTAGTGAAGTTGCTTGTTTTAGTGTTTGCTTTGTGTTCTGTTGGAGAATAAAATGAGTTTGAGGTGGTGGATTGAGAATTTGATCTTACCATTCTCCTCTCTGAACTATGTTGAATTTAATATTATGACAATGTCGTATGGATTGTAATTTCATCTGCTGGTGCTGTGGATGGAAGGTATGCTATGGTGACAATCAAGCTTTGTGTATTGGGAAACTTTTGCTGCTTCATAGATGATTACGTCAGTGATTAGTGATCATGCATGTGTTTTGATATTCGGTGTTATAATTACGTTGGGGCTTAATTATACTCAATAACCAGCGTTTTACAAAAACTAAAAACTTTGATATTCAAGGTTAAAAATTAATTATACTCAGAGTAAATTAGATATGTGACTGCTGAAATAGTAATTGGCATTAGCATTTCCGTTTCTTGAGCTTCTCGTCAAATTGTTCTCAGTTAGAGCAGAGAGTGTGTTGAAAATTAAAGCGTAAAGCAATTGAGGCAATGAAAGAAAGACGTAATAAATTTGGATGTGGAAATGGTTATTGGACTAATATGTGACGACTCCACTTGTAGGAAGGATGGCTCTCTATCTGTAAATGTAATCATTCAATTCAAACATTGAGCTTTCAACAAATGTCCATTTTCTTCATCTTAAAACAGTTCATTGGGCATAGTAATTTCAGCCACTTGAAATTACAGAAAGAATCCTCACATGACTTGGGACTCCAAGTTAAAGAAAAACCAACGGTAGCTATTCTGCTCATTACTCCCAACTTTCTTATGGCTCAGTTTTTTATTTAGGGTGTGAGTGGATTGGTAAGTGTTCAACATTCATGACTTTGAAATTTGAATCTAACGAACGTAATATATAAACACATATATATATATATATATATGTGAGTGTGTGTGTGCGCGAGCGCACGCGCACCTGGTGATACAATGCTAAGTGCTCTGGGTGTTCAAAGGTCGCGCATATTCAATTTTCTAATAACAAGAGGTATGTGTCAACCATTCAGGCATCTATGTAGTCCGTGCACAACATGAATTCAGCAATACATAGACTATACACACGATCAACGCCGCCCCACCCCCAGCACCACCACAGCGGCAATCTTGTGTGGATTTCATGAATGTACAGTACAAAGTCAAAGGAAAAGAAGGCTGTGATATTAAAATCCAAGAGTACAATGTTTTTGAAGAACAAAGAACAGAGTCTGAAATATAACACCAAAGAGGGAAGTGGTCAAGAAACAGAGTACACTAGTTCAGGTATAAAGAAATCATTTGGTTTTATAACAAATTACTTGTTCTATGAACTACGTGTAAATCTTGGCTGCCCGGGGAAGGTAGAGGTCAGTAGGAGGGCAAGCATATTCAAGAGAGGCGGCAAGGCTTATCTTGCAGTTGCACTCTTTTGCATATAGTAATGATGCATTGACCAAAGTCGCATTATGATTATCACAAGGAAGACGGTTACTACAAATTGTTTAAACACAATTATAGGCTCCTCCATGGTTCCTCTACTTTGGATCCTCTAATTAATAGTTCATCTTATATCCACTTTCGCGTAATTTACAACAAAGCCTTGTGTACAAGAAGCTGAATACAAGACTAGGGACTGCACTGCTGTTCAGTAGATAACAGATAACACACATTATCGATATTTCAACAAATACTTAATGTTCGAGATTTCTCCCAGCTTTCAGTCTGAACACAATTATGAACTGGATTTAAAGGCAGCGGGGATATGAATAATAAATAGTTACTAATGGAGATTGAACAGTATGAAAGAAAAGCCTACCTCTTCTTTTTCCTTTACAAAGCATCAGAACAGGAATACATACAAGGCCTGATATGTTTTCCGTATCATGCAGTCAATTGGGAACCACAAACACAACAATCTAAGAAAATGGACGAGCCTAAAAAAGAGTTCGGAAAGCGAATAAAGATGCGGAATCTTATAAAACCCAAAGAGAAACTTTATGCAACAATTGAAAGAGGATAATTCAAACAATAACAAATTTGGTCAATAAAAGGATCAGAAACAACCTAAAACGAAGAAACCAGGGGTCCAGAAACCTGTTTTTTCTCCATGGAGAACTTCTCAGCAACCCATAACAGCACAATTGTAGACAAAGACACCAGCATGCTCCTTCACTCCGAGGACCTGCCAGTCCAAAGTGCCATTCTTGACCCCTGATTTGGGGTGCCAAGAATTTAAGACGATAGCTTCACCTTCAGGGCCCCGTTGCCCACCCACAACAAGAAGAGCATCTCCACAAGACTTGAAAGCAAGACCCCAACCATTTGAGGAATCAGCCCTAACTGGAAGTCGCCCCAATTCATCCCACGTGTTCCTTTCCTTGTTATACTTCTTCACCATGTTTGTTAGATATTCAACAGCATAAAGTTGGTTATCAACAACTGCAACAAGAGGAGGTGCTTGTGCAGCTCGGTTGACATTAGGATACATACCCTCGATTTTCCTCCACTTTCTTGTCTTAAGATCAAACTCCTCCGCGCAAGTCAATGAATCAGTGGGACTAGTCATCCCACCTATCACATAAAATTTTCCATCCATGAAAAAACCAGAACACAATCTACGAGGTGAATACATGCTTGGTAGCATTTCCCATTTACCAGTTAAAGAGTCATATAGCTCTGCAGACTTCAAAACGTTCCCATTCTTGTCGCTTCCCCCTGCGACAATAGCAATTGGACCAAGACTTGCTGAAGCGAAAAGACATCGAGGACGATTCATCCCTTCACACTTGATCCAATCACGAAAAGTCAAGCTAAACTTCCAAATGGCGAAATCTAACAACTCACGTCCAAAAACTAGCAACTCGCTCCCCACCGCTAGTGACTCTTTATCTGCGTAATTGAAACATTCGTCACAAGGAATCTTTGGCAATCTCATCCATTTATTCCTGAAGGGATCGAATGCCTCCCATCCCCTAGGATCACAAACCATATACACCCAATGTTCCAAAATCCCCAACTGCCTTCTCAACTCATACAAATACCCACTTTTAATAAGCATATTAAATCTGACATTTAAGCACGACAAAGAAGCATAATCCGACCTACTAGCCCGAGCAAGACACGTCAATGCAACATCATCATGCAAACCAGGGAGAAAAGAATCACTTGATCCGAAAAGACGACCATCATCATCTTCTCCTTTCGATCCCATATCAGTTTCTTCTCCAAATGAACGAGAAAGATTCATTGTATTACAATTAAAAGAAGAAAACATGAACTTTTTTGACTTCTGGGCTTCAGAATTCATTCTGTCCCTTCTCATACCCTGCAACCCCAAACAGCGTAAAAAATAAATCGAACCCAAAACTTCAAAACCCGCTTATAGAAAAAGTTCTGATAGTCTTTCTATGTATTGTTTGAACTTAAGCTCCAGTTCCCCCAATCACTTCCCAATACAGAGTACTTTTTTCCATCTCTAGACAACAGGTTTCTCATCTGTCAATCATACCCATCAAGCTATCAACTCAAAAATCACTTTTCCATATAAAATATCTTCTCCCCACAGAATCAGAACAACCTTTATTTAAGCCCTCCAATTCATCGATTACACCCAATTTATACCCACGAAGAAAAGCATCAATTCCAATAAAAGATTCAAACTTCCAGCTAAACTCTCAGAATTAATCTGTATATCCAGCTTATAATTCTGTTTTCGTGAAGAAATAAAGCAAAACAACCAGAACATGCAATCAATTAACTTTTACAGATGGAAGCACAAAATTATTCTAAAAAGAGAGCCATCGATTTGGATCCAAACCGCGCTTCAGGGGAGCTAATCTGATCTTTCCCGATAAAGCGGCGTCATTCCGGCCGGATAGACGTCAGAGTCGCCGGAAAACTCTTCCGTTGGCCAAGAAAGACTAGGGTGTTATTCGTATATCACGTGGATAAGAAGATTCAGCGCCGGCAAGCATCGCCGCCGGGGACCGTGGGGGTAGAGAGAGAAGTGCCAGAGTAGAGAGAGAAACAAGAGTGATGTGAAGTTTCTAAAACTAAAAAGGGAGTCTTATTTGCAATGTTGGCACCTTAATTATAACTATTTCTGATTTTACCGGTCAACTTTTTCGGTTTTCACTTTTCTTGACGCGTGCCTTTCTTTTTCGCTCCTGTCCAAATTTACTTCTTCCAAATTTTCCCCCCCCCCCCCCCCCAAAATTCCAATTTTCAAATATTTATCAATAAAAATAATTATTCGATTAAGATAATTAATGACCTTATAAATTGAGTTGTTATTTAAAGTGGGGTCTACTTTTTATCCTCGATTTAGATGATGGATTGATCTGCAATACAAATTATTAGGCTTGAAGAGGTATTTAAACTTAGAACGATAAATGCATACTTATTTTATATAGTCCTCCTCAATATTTATTAGATTCAATACGTGTGAGGATATAAAAAATTAATTTTTTAACAGTTTGTAATCAAATGAGTTCAAAATTATCGGGTGCTGCATCAAGTTGTCCGGTCGAGCCCAGTCTGAACAAAAAGCAAAAACCCTTGTTCTATTTGCAATTTCCATCAACTTGGTGGACAATTCGATACTTATAAGAGATTTTAACTGTCTAACCTCCAAAAAAAAAATTATAATACAATTTCTAAAATCAATTATAATAAAATGAATCCTTTTATACTTACTTTTATTATTAGTATGTCATAATCAACAGTTATTGGACATCAGAATAAAAGGAGGATTGAAGAAGATTGGGGCAAGAGCTGGAGTTTGAGTTCAGATTTTTGTGCAATAAATTGATCCAAAAATTTATCCACCAATGGGATTTTTTTTTTCAGTGAATAAATATTAGTTAGATATGGGAATGTTTCAAAGTGGGTATTCGTTTATTTGAAATTCCTTATAATTTAATTGTTTTTTGTTACAATATAATTATTCAAATACATGCGATCAGTATGTTATTGAAATCTTGAAATTTCTAACTTTTGAAATTCACATACAACCTCATATAAGTGACATTAAGTGGCTATTCACTCTTGACCCTTGCTAAAGAAATTGAGTAAATTATATTGACACTCTCTAAAATTAAATTTAAATACACAAGCATTTTTTGATTTTTTTTTTCTAAACACAAGCAAAATAGATACTAATATATTCTTCTGAGTTATAATTGTAATTACAACTACACTCCTACTTAAAAGCAACAATTACACAAATGCCTAGAAAAATATTAGATTAACATCCTTCAAGAAGTGTAACAGTAATTTTACAACAGACAGAAAATATTTGTGTATTCTTTGCCTAACCTTAAAAGATGTCCATATAATTTACTCTTAAAAATTTTAGATAATATAGATATTTTATATAATATATATCAAATGTGATTAAATATATTAGTATTTTCAAATTAAAGTGAACACAAAAAAAAAATTAAAGAAAAAAATGAAAAAAAGATACTATAAAACTGTACTTCCATACATCACACCATGAAACACAAATCACAACCATAAAAAAAATTATAGGTCAAATCGATCTGATAAGACCTAAACTAATTAAATGACAAGTATCTATGATCATAACTATAATAAGAAAAATTGTAGGTCAAATCAGGTCCACCCCTGAAGTGATCATATGACAAATAATTAAATCACAAACCACAACAAGAAAATTTTTAAACCAGTCTAATCAAACCTGAATCAATCGCATCATAAGTGTAATACACTCACATATAATTGATGATTGTTTAGACAATGACTAAACACATAATAATGTATTATATTTTTATGTGATTGACTCGATACAATCGAATATAATTTGGATAAAAATTTTCCAACACTGACATGATACTAATTTCCTAAAATTTTGTGCAGCCACCCACGTAATCTGAAGGTCGTAAATAAAATCCTCAACGCTGCAATTAAGCGGTGGCTCCATGTGAAGTCTTACAAGCATGAGATGCTCCCAAGTTGGAAGCATTAAATTGGGTTCACAGGCTTGCAACTTTCTAACACGCCATCCATCAAGACCATGTTCTTCCTACAAATAGATGCGCCACCTTAAATAACTCAACTCCAACAACCGTAACTACAACGCATAAAAAAGGATACGACCAAAACCCATCATAGGACCATGCCTCAATCATTTACTGTCATTTGTCTGCGCATTTCTTTCACTCGCCCATTGGAGACATATGGGAGAGAACTGTCGCTTAAATTCAATTATAAGTTCAACCATGCATTGGGGTTTACACAAAATAGAAGCTCCTAATGATCTTCACACCGGAGTCTCCCCGGTAGGTCCACTACCTGCAGATAGAGAAATTCTTGTCTATATTAAATACTATAGTAAGAAATCAATCATATTATAGATGTAATAACACGTGGTTGACTATGTTTTAAAAAATGCAAACCAATCATATAATAAATATAATATAATTATCATGTAATTAACTTGAATTTTGACTAAACCTGATCCAACCTGCAAATAATTATTTCTTTAACTCTTGTGAGCTCCGGGCTTTTGATGGATAGAGAAAAGTAAGATGAATGCAACATAATTCGATAATAATCTAGTTGCGGAGATCAAAACGCAAGTGGTCTATAGGAGGGGAAAAAAAAAACACTCTTTAACATCATCGAGAAATCCCGTTACAAAGGAAAAAGCATTTGAAATTTACGACAACAAAAGCATCCCATATATGTTCTATCAAGCATAGGCGCTCCTACTTCTCTGCAATCTAAATACCGAGTCTTATAGGTTCCCGCCAGTTTATCCTCAAATGCATTCTACGCATACTCTTGTATAACATCTCAGTTTTTCCATGTAAAATCATTAGAATCGAAGAGAGGACGTCCTAGAGCCTAACAGCTATACAAAAACAAGACCTGGCCAGCACAATACTGATATTTTATTATTATTGAGTGAGCATATCTGTTCCACTCCCTTCAGACACTCCTCTCTGCCGCTTGCACCAACACAAATACTGAGGGATTGGCCCCCCTTCTCCAACGACCCAAGCATGCTGCGCAACACTCTCCAGAGTCATTCTTTGTCTTGGATCTGCACATTACAAAAAATTGGAGGTGGGGCGAACAGAAGACACTCTGAAAATGATGAAACAATGAAACTGAGCCGAAGACTGACCTTTGCAAAGAAGTCCCTCGAGTAGGTCCTTCAAGAGAGGGTTCATCTCATCAGGTAGCAACAAAGGGTTATTTACGATCTGTGGGAAGGAAATGTATAATTAGAAAACAATCCAATTGAAACTGGTAACAGACCCATAGGCTGATGTATAGGCACGTAAAGATGGAGATACTGTTTTCAGGAAAAAGCATCATCCACCTTGTCATAGGTATCCTGGAGGGTCTCTCCCAAAAATGGGTACTTCCCAAGAACAAAACAATATAAAGTAACCCCAAGAGCCCAAGTGTCCGCAGCTTTCCCATGATAGGTTACACCTATATCGAAAATGGATTGCTGTGGTTAAGTTTTTATATTCCAGATGGTAAGACCATGTGCTATCATGATAAGAGGAAACACCGACCTAAACAGCACTCAGGTGCTGTAAACACAGGAGTTCCAGGAGAACGACGAAGCTCATCATTATCACCCTACAAGCAAAATTGATGAACTATTAGCACTAACTCCTGTGAACAAAGATATAACAGTGGGGCAATGAAAAAAACACTCACTAAATATGCAATTTACAAGGTTCTTACACTAAACTATGCAATTACAAGTTGTATCTTGAACACTAATCTATATATGGATTTTCCGGTAATAAACTATTGACATCCAGTCTAGACCATGAAGATATCCACTTTAAAAGCCAATGTTGATGAAATCGACCAACATTATTATCCTCACATGGTGTTTTAACTAGATTAAGTCATTAAATAGTATAATAAAATGAGGGGAGGTAAATAGACATATGGAGGAAATTTATATATTTCAGATTGAGAGGAAAGACAAGCATCGACTACTTCAACAAATGATAACAGGAAATCACAACAGAAGTGACACCCATGGACAAACTAAGGCTGAAGTGTGAAAGATATTATACAGAAGCATCGCTCAAGTAAATTGTCCTCAGCCTTTGTCCTGACTGATTCTAAAGGCCAAGAACTTTTCGCACAAATGAAAGCAGATTGGGACAAATATGATTACAGTCGACACAGTTCAAGTGCGAAATCTTTGCAGAAGTTTGTGGTCGACATTTACAGTCTCTTTTCATTCACCAATTCGTTCATGAGAAATACACCTTATACAAAGACTTACTCATTATCATTTGATTGTTAGATATAATTTACTACTTAATACTAATGCTTCCTACTTTGCAGCAAATATTTAGTTCTGGCAAGAGTTTAAAACGTTGGCTATGCATGCAATCATCCAGGGGAATTTTACTCCATCCTCCAGCTAATGCACAAATGCATTTACACAAATCTAAAGACAATGGCAGGTCTATCAAGAAAAATATCTGACCTCAAAAATCTGGCTGACACTGAAATCACCAATCTTTACTGTGCCAGAACCGGTAACTAGCAAGTTATCAGGTTTGATATCTCCGTGCACAACATTCTGTCAGTTGAAGGCAATAACATACAAGTTAGTTAAGAACATACGCAGGAGCAAGCTTGACACTTGCAGGTTAAGCTACCAAAAGTCACGATCAGAAAAGTATTTGCCAGGTCCACTCAAGAATAACCGGCATATCATAAATATAATTAAATCTGTTATTATGATCCCACATTTCCATCTTTATTAAGGGCTAAGTTGATCAAGAAATTAGAGGCATGGGGTCCATACTGTACAGCAACGTCCACAAAATAATTTAAATCTACAGAAGTATAAATTAATAGGTTAAATAAATAAAATCTTTAACAAAGTGCAAGGACCATCCAAATGCGGGGGAAGTAAAGATGGTGCAAAATAAGCATCGGAAAATTATTATGTGGGTTGCTTAAGACTGAGCAATAGAATAGGACATGAATCTCTCGGTTTAAATTATCAGTGTGATATAGCTCCATGCTCAGGTAACCTACTGAGGTTGATGCAAAGTACGTAATCAAGAACAATAGAAAGTAGAATACAAGACTTTTGGTAAAGAATCCAGCCAGATTTTTACGTTTCTACGTTTTTACAATCAAGCTCACATATTAGTAGTGATGGACTTTTTTCAGATAACATATAGATCTGTAAAAGTGAAATCAACTTAGTCTTTAATACGACTCATCTGCAGTTGCACAGCCACTACAGGCTGAAGATTGATAAAAGAAAAGGATAATAATTTCTTTCTGCTTATGAAATTTGATGTCTTAGGATACCCAAAATAATCGAGAAAGCCAGCCAACAAGTTGAACAGAACAAGATCTGAAATATCAGGCCCTTAAGACTTTGTGCTAAATAACAACCCCTGAAGCATGCAACTCTCAGGTGAAGAAGATATGTGATAAGTTGGAAACATTTTTGTAAGATACATCTCAAAACACATGAGCATAAAATACATGATACGGTATTAAAGAATTGGGAAGATGAGCAACATAGGTTCGAAGTGATATCAACTGATACATGAAATTGCAAAAAGTAGTCTTAGAATCATACATGAGCATGAAGATACATCAAACCAGAAACCGCATCGCGTAAATACTTCCGTGCTGTATTTTCTCCCAGACCACCTGGAGGACCAGCCCCTTCACAAACCCATTTGCCTTCCACATATTCAAGAACTGAACCAAGGTAGCCTTGAAGTCAACCCAAAACAGCTAATCTTGGCGGGGGGAAGGGATAAAAGAAGAGAATAGCATATCATACCCATATAGAAGTGATCTGTTGTTGGGTCATCAATAACCTCAACCAAATTGACTATATTAGGATGGCTCAATACTTTCATAATTAAAACCTGATAACATTAAAAACATACAAGTCAGAAGAAACGGTTGGCTTATGAAACAAATCATAGACCACCAGAAAAAATAAACAGGATGATCAACAAAGGTTTAAATGGACTGATGCAATTATGACACTGCATGATTAATTGACTTATATTTATGTTATTAACTGACGATATTGAAAGAACATAGGCATCGAACATATTATTATGCAAACAATAGTTGCGGAAAGCACAAGAGTAGAAATTATTGATAGTGTTAGTTGGCGGTTTCTTACAAGAAAATACCACCACATACACATGGAGGATATTCTGCAAGTCAAAGCCAATAAAGTATGCTAGATGAGAAGTATGGAGAAGAAAAAAGAAGAAACAAGCACAGAAGTCTCATGGTACAAACCAAGAACCTGGTTATCACCCTTAAACACACATGAAGAAAGCATCAAATACCTCACGCAAAACATCCGTCATTGCAGTTTCGGAAGGTGCGACCCGTAGCTTCAACAAATGAGATTTGTGAAAGGCCTGTTTCCAAAAATTGAGTACAACTGGTTATCATGTGATGTCATCATTTCATAACAAGCTTTTCATTCTGCTAGAAGTTTTTTATTATATTTATGTCTTAATCAAGACTAATAGAGTTTAATTGGAAGAAGCCTCGCTCTGCCTTGCATGATACAAGTTATAATCGCCACTGTGGAATTGTACCCTAATGTCACCCTAAGCTATAATCCCTATTTCTTAAAACTGCCAGAGTAGAAGTGTTCTTGCTGTAGCTAATGCAAATGAAATATTTGAGAAATCAACATTGAGATCATACGGCTGCTTCTCAATTCTTCTTTTGTGAACAGTTGTTTTGAGCCAGATCCCCATTAATATAATTTCTGCCGAAGAATTATAGAAAGGAAATGTACCATACGAGATTTTAATTGCAGATGTAAACACCTTATACTTGAGAAAGCATGCAGCTATACGTTAGTTATTACCTTTATCGCATAATGTTTTCCATCTATGCGGCTTCGGTAGAGAACCTAAACATTCCCAAGGACACAAGATTAAATGTTAAATTCCATAAAACAAATCCAAAAGACATAAAATTTACAGCAATATGCTCACCACTTTACCATAGCTGCCAGCACCAATCTTCCGTTCACGGACATATTCATTAATAGTTTTGTTTCCATTTACATCCTGGAACAATTGATAATAACTAATAAGTACGGAATGCAATAGTACTCCTTTCATTATAGGAGATCCCTTCAGTAAATATAAATTTCACATGACCAACCTCTCTCTACGATTCTACCAACATAAATATATTCCTTAAGCTTCAGCTACCGCTCATGCACCCAGATTCTTTTAACCCACAGCACTCAAAGTTATCCTTTAAGTAGTTAAAGTTTGTAATATCCATTACAGATAAGCAACACCATTAAGCATGAGAAACACACACTATTAAGGACAAGAAAACTAATGTATAATGCAATTTCTGTTACAGAATAAAGTGTACATCCTTAATCTTCCATTTTTAAGTTCGTATGTCTTTTTTCTTTTTTTTTTTGGCTTTTCCTGGGGGGAAGGGCGGTATATTGTTTGTTGAGTCATGAAACTTTCTAGCTGGGTAAAACCACCAAAAAGGTCTTTTGTTGAGTTCAAATTTGCACATTCACACAGACTAGTCCACAACACAGGGTTAGAAGTAAACTGCATTTTGTCCAGAACTCACCTCAGAGCGTAGAAGACTGTGGGTTTCCTTAACAGGGAACTCCCTGCATATCAATCCATGCTGCATCCGGTACATGAAAATCTCCTCGGATCGGTTTTTTGGGCTTCGGGAATCAGAGTCATCCCCATTCCCAGTATCAGACATATCACCATTAAAAGGGCCATCATCCTCATCTTCCAGATCATGATCCAACAAAAACTCCTCCGCAGCATGATTACCCATCCCCCTTGACCTCATTGCCTTCCTGGGCTTCCTCGCAAATGAGAAACCAAAACAACCACAGCAGCCCATTTCTCCCACTTCTTCAATCAGATTCTTCCTCATAAAACTTCAGAATACCAAAACTCTCGCCCAATAATTTGCAATATACAAGTAGTTAACAAGCTTGATAGTGAACCTGAAGAAACCCAAAAAAGGAGAGGGGAGAAAGAAAAGGCATGAGAACCATATATCGAGATGAACCTTATGATATTTTTTTTTCTTTATCTGAATTGACCCTGATGATTCAGTAACCATAAAAACACATAAATCGCATCAAATTGTAACCTTAGAATTGGAAATCGAACTCAATCAATAAATTTGACATCGCTTAAGCACAAATATCAATTCCCAATTCAAATTCCCCAAACTCACCTTTTTTTATAATGAACATACAATGACATGTTTTTATCTCAAAATTTCATGACTGAAGTACATAAATGATAACCTTTTTTTACGTCTGAATGATAACTTTTTATGCCTGAAGGGAATTCTGAAGCGCGCTTCAGACGACCGATCAGCTTCGCTATTCCAGAGGATGCCATTCAGCGAAATGAAAGAAACAGTTGACGAAACTGATCCCACTGCGATTCAAAGCCAACATCGCCAAGCCTTCAGTTATTATTATTTTTATAGGGTTACATATAAGAAACGAAATCAGCGCAGGCCCATCCTCAATCTCCTGCGCCTCGCCCTTTTGCCCTACAAGATATCAAGAAACAAACAGCAAAAATGATATAAGTATAATTATTCAAACGAAGGAAAAACAAAAACTCGCCACACGTTAGCAGATTATTTGAATAAGGGCCAATTCAAGAAGGTGCACAAAAATTGCATCCAGAACACCCAGAAATGACATCACAAGAAATGACATAAATAAATATTACGAAGCCAGTCGACATAAACCAAAAACGAAAAAGAAAAAACGTTTTACATTTTTCTTTACCTGCCTCGCGATGCGGAAAACACCGGGAACCCAAAAGCCCTAGTTCAGAAATCAAAAGAGGATCTGATTCTCATTGACCCATCAAAATAGCGAAAAAAACGAACAAACTGATGTTCACAACAAGAACCAAAAAATTGGGATTTCCGAAAAGCTGAGGTTCTATTACCGTTTGCTCTGACGAAAATTCAGCTGATTTGAGAGACAGAAGGGCGGAGGAAGAGGGAGAGAGAAAGAGAGAGATGTACGGAGAGAAAATTTAGGACGAAAATTGATGTGCAAGAGAATATACAATTTGTTTGGATTGGGAATATGAAATTTAGGTGTTTGGTATTGGTAGTGTATTCTATAATGAGTAGGTGCCACCGCATTTGCTTCCCCCCCATATTCCAAATGTTCACTTAAACAAGTCATTGAGGCCACCACAATTACTGAATTTAAGGCCCCTCAACTTTAATAAATAGGGTTTTTAGTTCCAACTTCATTATATACCTACCTAAAATATTATTTTTATTGCATACTAAATAATAAGTGTTGTCTCTATTATATAATAGATATTGGTTAAATTAAATTTAATTGATATTATTGATTAGAGTATAATTAATGTAATATTTTTTATTATATATTAATATTATATCATAATGATTTTAATTAATAATAGTTGATCGTCTTTATTTTAAAAAAATAGTACATATAATTAATCACTATAGCAACAATTAATGATTGGAACAGAATAATTCATTTTTATTATATTTACTTAAGTGAATGAAACAAAGAAACATAAACTTAAGCAAATGATGAAAACTAATAAAATTAATTAATTTTAATATTTACAAAATAAAAATAAATATTTATTTATGACCGGGAACATTTAATCAACCTATATATTGTCAATCACAATAATTATTTTAACAATCTCCCCTTCAATAAATAATATTTCTACATATATGTAAAATTATAGTTGTAATTGAATTGAAAGCTGAAATGGATTGATTGGAAGGGAAAAAGTATAGGGGTGGGCGGTTAGGTGGGCCGCGTGGGGGTTGGATTCGCCGGTCAGGTTTTCCTCTGGATGGACAAATGTTTTGGTAGTTGAACATTGTTTTATTGCCGGATGGAAACTGTTTCCTTTCCTTTTCGATCCCTCTTTTTCTACTTCCGGCAGTCCGACCCAACACTCCCAAACAAAACTCAAGCTTCTTTGTCCTCAATTATTGTCCTAACGCCTGTGGGGAAAAGGCCCACAAATTTATCGCTTTGCTTGTAGGATGGATGCCCAATTTCTTAAACAAATTGAACATAGATTCCTATCATAATCTTATCACAAATAAAAACATAACATAATAAGATAATGATTTGTGTTTTTCAATTGGGCCGCAGCAGACTTGACTGACTCGATAATTTGAAATGATAGTCGTTGATGTTCCAACCATCCAATGGTACTTGGTTGGATATGTGGTTCTATACAATATTTGACAATTAATTCGTTATAAATATTGATTGACAGCATTAGACATATTTAAAATACTGAGATCTAGCTGTTCGGTCCCGCCACTTTACCTAAGTGAATTTTAACTTCCATACTAAATGTTTTAGTTGGTTATCATCCCAACAAGCTTAACAAATTGTATTGCAACATGCTATTATTCTATTAAATATAATTTGTTTTGCAAATACACGTGTTGGACAAAAATTTAAAAGTTGTAGATAAATTAATTGTACTTGTATATATATAATTCAGGATAGGGTCATACTACAATTTGACACGTGCCATTTATTTAGATTAATATAACTGACAAATAAATGTAAACCGATGTGTATCAATTTAATTAACAAATCCAAGTTTAATTGGGGTATCCTGTAAAGGACCCCTTACGAAAGCTTATTGTAATGGGTATTTGTTAAACGATTATAATTATATAGGATATTTTATATTTTTTAAATAATAAGAGAGTATTTATAATTATGTCAAAATTTAAGAAAAAATTTATGTAAATTACCTTTAATTATATTCTTCTTTGTAGTAATAATTAGAATGGGTTGACCAAGCGTCCACATGACAACCTTATCACTCCAAAGAGCTTGACATCACCATATTATTTATTTTTCTGTGTTTTCGGCTTGTTTTTGACATAAAAATGATAAATATTTATTTATATCAAGTTCTTTAATAATAAATATCTTGCAATATGATTGGTAAAAAAAGATGGTTAAACTTAGGTTATATTTAGATTAATGTAATTAAATTTATGAATTTTAAATATCTAAAAATAGGATATTTTTCTGGTATTTGTTTTGATAATTTAAAATTCATTTAAATTATTTACAATTTTTAAAGTTTTATTTAAAATTAGTACATTAAATCATTTTAATTTAAAATTATTATTTTTTAGTAATTTGAATTTAAATTCATAAATTCAAATACGATAATTCAAGAAACCTAAATAACATAAAACTTTATCTCAACCCACAATAGAACGGACCCAAAACAGAAATAAACCAGGTAAAAATAGTTGGGCCGAAGTAAAAGCCCGGTCCACACGAGGGGGGGATTCCTGGGTCCCAAGCTACTCTTGGCGGCGTACCTGGAATCAGAAGTCAAATTGGCTCCCAGTTTATCTTTCACTTCATTCCGTGAAGCAGAGCCTGACACGATTCTTTCATTCTTCTTTCGCCTGCAGTGGTACTTGCGCGCCTTGCAACTTTTTGTGTGGTTGGGAAAGATGGCGATAGGCGTTCTTGCTTTACAGGGGTCTTTCAACGAACACATTGCAGGTATTGTTAGTCCAGAAACCGTCTTGTCATCTCTGTCCATATTTGTAATACACGCCTGTATGTCTAGTTTTTGTGTATATAGGATTAATGGGTGTTTCTGATTGCGTGTGAATTGGAGCTGCAGCGTTGAAAAGGGTTGGGGTGAAGGGGGAGCAGATAAGGAAGCCGGAGCAGCTGCAAAACGTGAGCGCCCTCATTATCCCTGGCGGGGAGAGCACCACCATGGCCAAGCTGGCTGAATATCATAACCTCGTATGTCCTCTTGGTCTGCTTTCTTGTTCTTTATCTATATTCATGGCAAGGGCCTCAATAAAGAAATGTGGAAAGCTGTGGTTTATGCTATATATATATTTATTTATATTGAAGAGATTGAGCTGGTGTTTATTTGTCAGTAATGTTTGATTGCATAAGCAATGTCGTTTGCGATTTGATTGGTGCCCTAGCAAGTTATTGCCCTTTTGGACTGACTTTATACAAGCCGTAACGTTTTATCGTGAAAAAGTATTACGCTAAAGAGAGGAGACACTAGTGCTAATAAGCTACTTAAACTACTTGTCCGCAACCGATTTTGGGATGCTTGCCTACATTATGCACCTCTATTAACACAATATAGGCATCGCAAATATAGTTCAACAATGTCAGAGAGGGGGTTGAGATGTAAACACAAGAAATACCAAAACCACATGTTCTCATCTTTCATATGTTCAGACAAGAAAATGACAGTCAAAATAAGGGTGGTGTCAAAAAACCATTTGAATGACACAGAAAGTCAAAACACCCAAGAGGACAATATATACTGGGATAATACGAAACTCAAAATTGTTTCAGGGATTCTTGGTTTTTGCATCTTGGTTTGGAAATTTTTTTAACAGATCATCTATGAAGGGCGTTGAACTTATTTAGTGTTGCGATTGTGGTTCAGGCGACCAGGATAAACCATATCACCTTTTGAAGCTTGTTGCGTGGATGCTTCCTTGTTTTACAAATTGGAAAAAGTATCCTTGTTTGTATCTTCACGTCCATTGGTATTGTTGTATGGTTTGTTGCGTTTGCAAGCTCAAGTAAGAAAATCGAGAGAAAAGTATATTTTCTGTAAGAAGAAGCAAGCAAACAGAGAGAAAAATGTATTTTCTGTGTGAAGACTGACTGAAGAGGTATTGATTGTTGAGCAAAACTGTCTACGGCTGTTTTTAGGTGTTGTGAGTTTTAGTGTGTATGTATTTTATGGCGGGTTTTATTAATAAAAATGGACTCTTATACCCTCATGAATATTTAATATTACTGACATATGCCCGTGCGAGTTCCCCTCTTGCAAGGTTGAGGCAGCTGGCTAGGCCGAGGCACTGCCTCGACTTGGCGCAAACGCCTTACACGAGGCCGCCTCGCCAGGTCGAGGAAGGCCTCCGAGTTCGGCTCATTGCCTCGACCTGGAGCTAGTGATCACTCGGTGGGGGGTGGGGGCGGGGGCATTGCATCACCCCCCCTCTCACCATTCCCCACCTCTTCACCACCTACACCCCATTGCGAGACAGTCGTCTCTCCCTAAATCTACCAAACATCATTTCGAGAAATTTAGAAAGAAAATTGCAAGAAGTGTGAAGACCTACTTACCTTGCAAAGACATCTTGGCCTTGAAGTGGAAAGTATGTGGGGTAGGTGGAGGCATCACTTAAAAGCCTCCCTTTCAAGAGCAAATACTCTTGATAAAGCGTATTTTTCTTACAAATACTCCTGCACAGGTAAAAAGCTTACAACCTGTTTTTTATGTTTTCATTTTCAGCTTCAGTTTAATTAAAATGAAAAATATGTTTGTTTATATGTATTTTCATTAGAATGATATTGATTTGACATCAGAGTTCGATATAAAACATAATCTCATTAACTTATCCAAACATATTCTCAATTCAAATGAAACCAATACCAAATTGAAAATACATACTGCGGAGACTTGGGCTTGAGCCTGAAATTCCAACAGGGAAGCTTATGGTTTTAGGAATGCTGGAACATGAGTTTGTTGAAATGCTAACCAGATTGTTGGGGGCTGTTGCATTCATAATGTTTGCGAGATTTGAATTCTTGCATTGCCTGAATGAAAGATTTTTCATTTATCAAGATAATGTGTTGAACCATCAGATGCTGCCTAATTTTCATTTATGCTGCTCTGTGGCGTATGAAACTCTGCATGTCTAGTGGCTGAATTCGACCTCTTTTTTGGAGTATGAATGTGTTTGCTTTTACAGTTCCTGTAAGCTGGTTCTCCAGTGTCATGTTATGCACACATAACTAAAGAATACATGCTTTTGTGCTGTAATTGTTCCAATTGCAGTTTCCAGCGTTGCGGGAATTTGTAAAAATGGGCAAACCAGTTTGGGGAACCTGTGCTGGCCTTATCTTTCTGGCCGACAAGGCAATTGGTAGGTGTTTATTTTGATCATTATTATCTCATGCACAGCAATTTCACACTTATAAAATAAACAGTTGATCCCATTTCCACAGGAATCACTACAAACTTGGCCTTAAGATATCTTAGTATTTTGATTGAAATTTATGGCAATATTTGTTTTAGGGCAGAAAACTGGCGGACAGGAACTTATTGGTGGCCTTAATTGTACAGTTCATCGAAACTTCTTTGGCAGTCAGGTATTGTGTAAGCACCATTTTCTTGAGTTCCACATATGACTAATAGACTATTAGCTCCAGGTTATATAGAACATCTTATAATCTTGTGCATCTTGTAGTATGTGTTTGGAACTTATAAGATAATATTTATAGATATTAGATCATGTTTTAAAAATGAAATTTTGAAGTGCTTGGATAAGACAGATTATGGGATATAATGATAATGTTGTAATTTAATATGAGAAAAGCTAAAGAATTTGTTAAGATATTAAAAATACTTCATTAACTCCTTCGTCTTTCTAGCTCACAAGATGCTAACATCTGATATTAGGAATTTATCAGCTTCTCCTACCAAACACACTAGGACAGCTGATAAATTCTCAAACATGAGTTTTAAGGAGTTTGTAGGCTTGACCAGACGCCCACTAAATATGAAGGAATGACAAATAGCCAAGAATAGCTCTCAGTTACAATAACATTGTCAGAATTCTCAGTATAAGCTGCTATATGGGGATGCTGGGCAGATGTTGACTGAGACTAGAGTGCTGTGAATTCTGATTTTAGTTTTTCTCTTGCTTGAGAATAAAAAGCTTATGAAAAAAAATATTGTTTCAGCTTTTCCTTGGAATTTTTTAACATTTTGACTTTAGAATGACCCTGGTTGCTTGAATGCTTCCTTTTGCTGCAGATTGTGTGTTTGCGTTAGGATTATCTTAGTTATTTCAGACTCAGGAAGCCCATTGTTTTATCAAAACCATAAGTGGGGCTACACATTGCTTTTTGAATTGTAAGCCTAAGTGAGACAGTATATTTATCTTCTCACTTGTAGTACTCATTAGTTCTGGGGAAGAGAATGGACTTTGGTCTGCCTAAGTGGAAATTCTTCAACAACAATCCCGAGAGCAACGAACTATGCCAAATTATAATAGAGGGATGCTTGCACATACTTATTACATATACATCCCTCAAATGCTCATTGTTTCGCTCCTCCTTCCCCCTTAATGCTTTTCACTTCTTATTGACTCTATCTAAATGAATATTATGTGTTAGATTCAAAGCTTTGAGGCTGAGATATCTGTTCCTGAGATTGTGGCCAAAGAAGGAGGTCCTCCAAGCTTCCGTGGTGTGTTTATTCGTGCCCCTGGAATTCTTGAAGTAGGTCCAGAAGTACAGGTTTTAGCAGAAGTTCCTGTTCCATCTGATAAAGCTGCTAAATCTGATCCTGCTGTTGAAAATGTAGAGGTCAAGTTTGCCTATGATCTTATGCCAAATCTTTCCAGAAATTATTTATCCATTCTGATATTTTTTTGGCCCTCATGTTATTTGAAATACCTATTTACTACTGGATGTTGTTTATTCTTTCGTTTCTATACTTCACTTGCTTCAGTCAATGTGTGTATATATTTAGATGTCATTATGGATATGATATATATTCCTACTTTATATAATTTATCTCTTTGATGTTTGGTTTGGGTTCTCATCCACAGTGATAAAATCCTTGTTCATTACTGTGAACAGTACTAAACATTTCCTCCTTAGTCTGCATGAGTACCCTAATTTATTTATTAGAAGTTGGATTTCCAGGAACAATTTTTTTGGTAGCCCATTGAAGGGGTGAGATATTGTTTACTTTAGAAAGATTTTGACCTTCCAAAAGATATTTCTGAAGCGAACAAGCTTCAGTGGTCTAGACATGGATGCTTTGCAAATGGTTAAACTCTCGGGGTTTGGGGGGGGGGGGAGTGGTATTGCCTCTGTATTCGAATTTTTGAACCCTGAGTGGTTCCCCGCAACTAACCCATTCTTGCTTCCTAACCATCACTTTCAGAGAATGCTTGAACATGGGATTCTAATGCTGCATTAGAATTTGCATAGAAGAGTTCATACGGTTGTGAGTTTTCCCTCCATGTTGAGAATAAGGCCAGTTGCAAGCTTGTGTCGATAAAATATTTTAGATGTCACTCTTGTCTACTAGGGTTATGGGGATGCAAGATGTTTTATTTTTTAAACCTTTTTTTTTTTAATTTTTTGGAACACCTCATTTGACACTCTTGTTGAGAGTCACATTAAGTTACACTGTTGCTGTTCAACTGTTAGTAATAACGTGTTTCCAGTAATTTGACTAGGAAGTATATAATTTTTGTGATGATTTTTGCCCATGAATTCTTTCTGAATTTTGTATCTAAAGCACCTTGAAATATACAAATGCGTTAACCAGTTGACAATTTATCATTATCAAGTTACTTTGATGCTTAGTGCCTCATGTTAACATAACTCACTAAATCATGCTTCAGGAAAATGCTGCATCTGAACAAAAAGTTATTGTTGCTGTAAAGCAGGGAAACTTGCTAGCAACTGCTTTTCACCCAGAATTAACCGCAGACACCCGATGGTCAGTTTCTTCTGCTTCTGAAGTGCATGTTTTCTTGGAGTTAGTTCCTAAACTTTGTGCACATTCCTACACAGGCATAGTTATTTCTTGAAGATGCTGACTGAGATCAACCAAGAAGCGTCAAGCAGCACCTCCTTATCTTCGGAGGATCTAAGCTTCTCTGAGCCGCCTAAGTATGATCTCCCAATATTTCAACAGTAATAAAGGAAAAAGATGGACAAGTGTATAAAATGGATCAGATGGTAGGCTACTTAGTTTCATATAATCTCGACCAGCATGTGTGCTTGCATTATGGACTGCAGTTCCATTCTGGCAGATCTTCAATACCTCCAAGTCGGTCCACATCTTACAAAATTCTTTGCACTAGTGACATGTTCCAAAAGTGTATATCCTTTGTACATAGTTTAATACCTTACAGTTCTATGCTCTTCTGCATTATTGTATGGTCGAAGTAGTTTAATGGTTGATTTATGTCGATCCTTAATGTTGACTATTTGGTCACATGATAAAAACTGTATTGTCCCGCAAATATATCATCTGCATAATCTGTTTATTTGGTTCAGATATGGTATTTGGTTGGATGGATTTCCATGCTCAGTTTGGTTGACAATAACATCATACAAATTGACTGGAATGTCGATTATGATCGACATATGTACGGTGCCACCAAATTGACATTGTCACTATTAGTGATATTAGCTTAATATAAGCCTGGCAATGGGCGTGTTTTATCATATTTAGATCCATATTGATTCCTTATGTATGTTATCCTGTCCATAGGATCTCTGTGAGTTCTGCTCATGTCAGAACCAGAAAATTTGGGTAGGGTCCGAGTCTTCTCCATTAAGTATACGTGTTTCTTCTTTTGTAATATGTTTTAAGCAATAAAATTTCTTAATATGAATAAAGCGGTTCTACATAATCTCTGTATCGATATGTTACTAAATTGACCTATTAGACCCGAAAAAATGCCGCTGGAAATAATATAATCTCTTGAAGGTATGAGAAGGAATGCGTTTGGCAAGAAAAGCAGCAAAGCCCTGTTGACTGAAGCATCTTTTGTACTAAAAAACACAAGGATTCTTGTGAGCTAAATTTGCAGAATGAGTTGAAAAGCAATAAATACGCGTAAGAATAGCAGACTTGAAGATGCATCAACCCAATGGTGGGTATTTTAAATTTGCTGTTTTACTTTTACAATGTTTCAAGTGCAAGTCTTTGCAGATCTCAAAGTGATTTTTCTGCATATTTTAAGTTTGAAAGAGTTAATATCTTGAGAATGGGATGTAAGACCATTAGCAGCAGGTGCCTTTCTTGCGGCACTTTTTACAAGGTTGGCCATGTATGGACTACTCATAATTCCCAGATCTTCCTACATCTGTAAATAAAATCGAGTTTATTTTAATGGAGGGTTCATACAAGTTGAATATCGAATAATTTAATTTATTTTTCAACCCTAAATTACTTCATATACAAGAGTTACAACATGACAGAGGACTCTTGAGATGATTATATTTTAGGTTCTCATATTTGCGATTAGAGTTTTCTGAAAAATTAGACGTTATTAGAAGTACTCTTTGTTAATAACTAATGAAGGTGAACATTAGAGAGGGACTTGAATCGTAAAAGATATAAATGTAAGGGATAAAGTTGTAATAGTTCGAGTGTTGAGGGGCATACATATGAGTATTTCTTAGTATTTTAGAAAAGTTTGATGAAAAATATTTCTTGATTAAAAATGAAAATATGAGTGCCGAAATAAAATTTTAGAAACTTATAAGTTCTCTTAAGAATGCTATTTTAAATTGTTTTAAATTATCTTAAAAAACAAGTTCAAATATACATACTATTTCGAACTTATACTTATTTATTTCTAGTTTTTTTTCTCTATAGTCACAAAACACAACAAAATACTCCAAAAATAAATCCAATCATAGTGAGTTTCTAACTTATGATTAAAATTTCAGCATATTCCTTCAATTAATCACAAATTTTCCAGTATTATAAGCTCCATTTTTTTGATTTATAAACACTCCAAAAGATTATTTTTAAAATAAAATTTGGTGTTTCATAACTTGTAGGGATAATTATATTCCCCTTCCCTTAGAAGTATGATATAATGACACGTAAACCCTTGTAATTTCACCAAATCTCAGGAGAGATGAGTGTAACTATTCTTAAATTTTAAAAACATGTTATAAGAGATAGGAACTTGTAAAATCTTGTAGACAAGGTTAGCCAAACATGCACCCTCCAAATATGAGACGAGTAAGATTAAATAGAATTAGCAACAAAGATAAAGACAAAAAATGTTTATAATAAGGGAAATGAAAGTATGTACTATATCTGGCAACTTGTTTCATTGTTTATGATCTCAGCAAACATAAACAAATTGAAGTCAACAAAGCGAATAGGAACGTGCGTGAAATATGAAAGAATCTAATCTCCTTTAGCATGTTTCTGTAGTAAAAATAGACATGCTTCCAAGAGACTCAACCACAACATGTTCCAAGTCTTACTTTATTTTCCTGGAAGAAATCGAAGGCCGAAGAGGAGCTGTTTTCAAGCTGTTTATGTCCATGAGAGTAAGCTAACTTACATAACTTTAGCCAAACTCCACGGCCATGTTCCTCCTCTCTATAAATGCTTGGATATTGGTGTGTATGGGAATAGAATCATCATTTTACATAACAAAAATAGCAAATCTCTGAATTTGCATGAGATAAGATCGCTGAGAAATGGAGGCGAGGAGGCTCTTCGTGGTGACGGCTCTCCTCCTGCTGTTCATCTCCATGGAAATCAATACCATTTTGGCCCAAGGAAACGGCAATGGAAATGGCAACGGAAATGGAAATGGCAGCGGAAATGGGAATGGGAACGGAAATGGCAGTGGCAGCGGCAATGGGAATAACAATGGCAATGGTAATGGCAGTGGCAATGGCAACAACAATGGGAATGGCAGTGGCAGCGGCAATGGCAACAACAATGGGAATGGCGACGGCAGCGGCAATGGCAACAACAATGGGAATGGCAGCGGCAGCGGCAATGGCAACAACAATGGGAATGGCAGCGGCAGCGGCAACGGCAACGGTAATGGTAATGGCAATGGCAATGGCAATGGTAATGGTAATGGCAATGGCAATGGTAATGGCAACGGCAATGGTAGTGGCAACGGAAATGGCAATGGCAATGGCAATGGTAACGGCAACGGCAACGGCAACGGTAATGGTAATGGCAACGGTAACGGCAATGGTAATGGAAACGGAAATGGAAGCATCAAAGGACATGACAGTGGAAATGAAAATGGGCAGGGCAGCAATGGGAAAAAACAGAAACGGCCTCCCCATGATGCTGCTACGACTAATTATGACGTATTATCATCGCTGCCCAACACAGGTCAGGAAAGAGCCTTTTGCAAGGCGAGGGGCAAATGCCACTACAAGACCCTGACATGCCCTGCTCAGTGCCCCCAGCGCAAGCCCAAGAAGAACAAGAAGAACAAGGGATGCTTCGTCGACTGCAGCAGCAAGTGTGAAGTCACCTGCAAATGTATATTATAACACATTACATTACATTTGCTTGAGTTTTTATTCATATTCTTGTTTAAGAGTACAAGTACTAATTTTGAATTTGTGTTTCTTTGGCAGGGCGAAGGCCTAAATGCAACGGATACGGTGCTTTATGTTATGATCCACGCTTTGTGGGCGGCGACGGTGTCATGTTCTACTTCCACGGAGCAAAGGGGAGTGATTTTGCCATCATTTCCGATGAAACCCTCCACATCAATGCACATTTGATCGGCACCAGGCCTCAGGGCAGGACTCGTGACTTTACGTGGGTGCAAGCTCTCTCCGTCATGTTCGACACCCATACACTAGTCCTGGCAGCTAAGAAGGTCTCTCATTGGGATGACAACGTGGACGCACTTATCGTGAAGTGGAACGGTGAGTCTATCGATGTTCCCACAGACGGAGAGGCCGAATGGAGGGTCAATGATGGAGAAAGAGAAGTTGTAATTGAAAGGACTGACGATGTTAACACGGTAAGAGTGATGGTATCCGGGCTAGTAGAAATGGACGTGAGGGTGACCCCGATTGGAGAAGTAGAAAACAAGGTCCATAACTATCAGTTGCCGTCTAATGATGCATTTGCTCACCTGGAGACACAGTTCAGGTTTTTAGATTTGTCCGATCAGGTCGAGGGAGTTCTGGGCAAGACTTACACGCCGGGATATGTAAGTCCGGTGAAGAAAGGAGTACCAATGCCGATGATGGGCGGGGAGGATAAGTATCAAACCCCATCGCTCTATTCACCTGCCTGCAAAGTTTGCAGATTTAGGAGACCCTCAGGCTCAGGCAGCGTCGCTGTAGCCTGATTTGATTTCAAATGTTTGTGATTGATTAATAAATGCATTGCTTGTCTTAATTATTATTATTATTATGTGTCCCATTCAAAAGTTGTAACTAAGTGTTATGAAGAACTCTCTTGTAGCATGGGAGGAATAAAACGAAACTGTTGCCAGGTAGCAACTACATTTGATTTGTATTCTTCAAGGATGAATTATATGGTTTGGTGTAGAGAGAAATATATATCTTGAGAACTTATGGATAAAAAGTTTTTGGATAATTCACATGGTGTTTGAGTGCTGCATGCTTTGCTTCTATTTAATATAAAAAAGAATCATTTTTCATATTTTTGTGTTATATATTGATATCACATTTACGTGTGTATTGTATACTATTTTATTTTTAAATTATAATCTAATTTGATAATATTTTTTAACTTGAGTGTTTATTGTTTTATTGGTTTGACAAATGATCCACGCCCACAGAAAGCACGTAACAATCAGTGAAATTTGTTTTAATTTGAAAAATGAGTAATTCTAATGGCTTAATTGCAATTTTTGGGGTTATTAGCATCCACCTTCCCTAAGATTTAAGATTTTGACATCCAGCTCGAGTTTCTGGAAAAAAAAAACCTCGTATTCTAGAATTATATATATATATATATATATATGTGTGTGTGTTTATTAACTAGATTAAAATTGGTAAAAGTATTGGAAAGCTCTCCTAACAAAGCAACAGCTGAAATAATAATCAATAATGCATCAGAGACTTTGAGATCGAACGCTCATGAAATCGTATCATCATACGAGGCTCAAGGGACTGAAATTTAGTAACTGCATGATCAATGAACAGATCAACATAAAATCTAATCCATTGATTGCTTATTCGTGCTTGTACCATCAGATTGCACTTTTTCCAGCACTGATGGTTTGGATAGTATTACATCTTGACTGCTCTTCTCAATTTTCTTGCAGCATCATACTTTGACGTATAATTGACAATTGATAAAGTATGAACCTAGAGCAGTAACCAACAAGTTTCATACGTCGACTGGATTTGCTAAAAAGACGAATGTCATGTACAGGAAGCTTCAACGGCTAAGCTTTTAGTAATTCCTGCACACGGGTCGCCAAATGTGCTAACGGAAACGCCAATGCTGCAGCTTCTTGATCCTATGCAAGCCTGTAAAGATTTTACGCAATGTAAGAGAGAAAGTAAGGACTTAAAATCTACAGATTATGATTGAATACTGTCAGAAGAATCATTAAGAATGAAAACCTTTTCGACAACAGAACGAGCCATTTTGCTGGTGCATCGACCGTGGCTAAAACTTCCACAGGTTCCACGAGGAGTTCCAAAGCTGGCAAATTTTATTTCGGAGATGACCTGATTTGCGAGAGGGCAAGCTAGAGAAAGAATTGGTCCTGCTGTTTTTCTTGTTTCGTCATCTGAAGTCCACATATCAACTGGAAGTGGGTGATTTTCTGAAATCCGAGCGCATATGCTTTGTGTTTCTCTAGTAGCAAAAGATAGCTGTGTTGGATTGCCTCCCATTTCCTCGAATAACACTAGGATGTTTCCACTTGGTTTTAGCCACGAACGGGGAACGTGATAGCTGAAAGATTAAACAGATCAATACTCGGATCATAATATGAATTCGGGATAATGAGTTTTGACGAGCTAGAAATTCTTACAGTTGCTGAGATGGCTTTCCACAGTTCTTCAGGCATTTGCTTGAGCTATAAGCTCCCCTGTAATTGCAAGAATCAGTGCAGCCGCTATTTCCAGCTATATTGGTTGGCCAGTAACGCCCAATGCTTTGTCCATTTATCCATGCTTGTCCCTTTCCCAATCCCATAAAGTCTAGTGCAAGTGGGCTGCTTCCGGAGGGAGCATCAAAAGTCGTCTGGATCCCGAAAAGGACAAGATGTTGCATTCATTTTCTTAGCATGAAAGAAACTGGTCTAATTGTTACAGAGAATAATATGGGGGGGAGAGAGAGCTAAAGCTTTCTAAGTCATCTTAAAGTCATCATTGTGAGTCCCGTCAGAGTTAACAATAACAGTGAGCAGCTTACTTAAATTTTTTAACATGTTCACACGGAAGAATTTAATTGGTTCTCCAATGTGCAGAAGTAGATCATAAACAAAATAAAGTCCAAAGATTACCTTGTACCACACCAGTGGTTGATTCTTAGGCAAAGTGGGCTCTGTTGTCCAAAGTGAGGAAGTTCCACTAGCCAGGCCTAGTTCTTCTCCTTTCAAACCAATCTGTTTCCAGAGATTCCATACAAGAGAAATAAAGATAAAATCGCACATCAGATCTTTGATAAACAAAGAATATACTGCTGATATATGCACAAAAATATGCATTTTTTCATAAATCACTGAACAATTTTTTTTTTCTTTTCCTTCTGAAACAGATTGGATTAATGATCCAATGTATCTTCCAATTTTCCTGAATATCCGTTCTGCCAGCAGGAAAAATATAAGGAAATTTCACGTCAATAACCTGATAAGTCCACTGCTGAGAGGACAGATCTATAGTAGATCCGTTTTTTGAGCTTTTCAACTGCACAGGACCAGTTACTCCTGCTCCTCTTGTATCAAAGAATGCTCCATAGTTCTGAATTGATGGAATTTGCATTAGAAAAGACTTGTGATAAGAATAACGACGATAATTTGCTCAGAGAGGTTATACCGCTAAACCCACTGTCAAACTCAAGAGATCAATCTTGTTTTTTCCAGGTTGGAGGCTCATCGGAACATTTATTGAAACTTTAGAGTTGCTGCTTCCTCCTTTCCCACTCCCTGATAGACAGTGACCATCAGCAGTTAAATAACAGGACAGAAGAAGAAGATAAAACGTATTATTATTCATGTATCCATCACTGATAAATAGTTTGATTATAGAATAGAACAAGATTCTATTTGCTGAGAAGCAGATTGCATAAAGAAAAAGATTGAAGTTAAACAGAAGCCCAGCTTTTATAAAAAATGTTTGTGTCTTCAATGTTCACAAAGATCCTCCTTTTCCTGGTAAATTATGTAAATGGATCACTGAATTACGTTATCTTTGTGCTTGTGATCATTGGGTTCTTCTTTTTATTCGAGAGCAAAGACTGTATGCAGAGACCAATTCACTATAAGACAACACCGACTGACCAACATAAGGACTCAAATTTGGTTAAATAGGTTGTATGCGAAGTTAAAGAACAGGCAGAATATCTATAGAAGCATTTATCTTCAAACACCTGCAAATTTCCCATTGATAAAAGCATAAAGCACATGGCCTAGAGAATCCACATGAAGGACCGTCTGAGATCCATCTCCAAGGAAAGGCTCGTCTCCTTTCATCTCAACGCTGAAAAATTCTAGAATATTAAACCCTGATGACACTGTTAAAAAAAATTGGCACTTTTGGAAGGCTTTATACCTTAGCGAATACCACAGATAATCACTTTGATCAGCAGTGGTATTTATTTGTTCCAGTAATCCAGGTTTCGTGAATGCACTGTCACTAGATATACCTACGGGTTCATTGATCCAACTCCAGCCCGAGACAAATGCGTCAGTAGCTGTACTATCATCTTTCGAAGGCTGGCGAACAAACTTTGTCATGGTGGATACAGAATTAATCTGTCATTTTGAGAAGAAGTGTTAATACATTAGCTAAAGAAGCAATTTCAGTAGTGGCTTGTAAAGAAGAATGTTTTGGTGGAAGATGACTGAAGATTTTCTGGAAAATATTACTTTGCAGCTTAATTGAATGATACAACAGATATATACTTTGAGAACTTGAGATCTTGCGCGACACAGTGGACTCCCCAAAAAGTCTAGAAGGTTTCATTCTCCTGAACTTTGTTATAGTAGATCTTTTTGCAATGTCAAATGTTCAGACCCAAGATGATTTATAATTGCTTAGATTTAATCAGTCTTCTGATTATTATGAATCCAATAAGAGGATGTATGCATCAAGATCTGAAATTTTCAGCTTGCTTATAAGAGAAATTAGATATTGAAGGCCCAAAAATCCTTATATAATGAAGCTAATCATGCCTGCTTTGTCCAAGCTTTGAAAGGAGTAAAGTAACATGAAGGTTTGTGACACATACTTTGGCAGTATTGAGCACCACATTTTTGCAGTCTGGTAAGATGCTGACAGACCAAGCAGGCAAGTTATAGGAATTTCCGTTGAACTTCACAGTTGCATCTGATTGTGTGCCCACATTTGCAAGAAAAGCAGCACATTGCCCTGAGCCAGTTTTATAAACAGTGGCCTGAAACAGAAAAAAGATCGTTTTCAGGGAAATTGCTTTAGAATTTAAAAATCTGAAGCAGAGATGAAAGCTAAGTTTGTGTAATTATGGTATGACGAGAAAAAACATATGTTTGCTCAATGGAATATATGATGTGATACATAAGCTTAGTAATTGATGGATCATAGTGAAGTCTATCATGATGTTCTGCTGAACATGCCATCAAGATGTTGTCGCAAGTGTGCTTCTCTTGATCATTTTATTTACTAAAGCCAATATGATTGATGAATTTATGACAAGTTTCATAATAGTATAAGTTTTTGTATTTAGACAGGTAGAAACCATTTTCTTTGCTGTGCTCATCAGGAATTTTTGTGGCAACCATTCTAGACAACACTGTTAAAAGTTTCTGTTAGAGAGATGTTGTCATACCTCCAAATTCGAACCAAGAGAAGTGGTTTTTGGATCAGTTGCCACCATTGCCTCTTCACAAAGTTTTATAGCTTTATGAACATCTTTCAAGTGACCCCATTTTGGCTGTCTCAAAAGGCCTAGAGCAGAACAGACAGAAAATTCATGACTCCTCCGCAAACAAGCGCAGCTTCCATCAATCAATATTACAGGTAGAATTAGAACTCCGGGACGGCAATAATGTATAATCAAAAGAGGAATGACATACCATACTCATCAATTGGAGCATCATAATCATAGCTTGTTGTAATGAAAGGTCCACCAGTACTGCGGCCAAAGTTAGTCCCACCGTGATACTGTTAAAATAAATTGAAGTTTGCTTGAGAAATTCTTGGGGATTCACCACAAACTGCAAAAGAATGGCAAGAAACTATACGAAGTACCATATAATAGTTCTGGAAGGTTCCGCCAAGCTGGTAAAAACGTGCCACCGAAAAAGCAAGATCTTCCACTGGTCTGTATGGCAGAGGATCACCAAATGCAGAAAACCTGATGTTTTATTAACACAGAAGTCAGCCAGTAATAAAATGCAAGGCAGTTTGACCTCAGAAATCCTAAACATAGATCATCCCATGCATGTTATAAGCATCACAAGGAAATATAAATCTGATGTTTTACCATCCACTCCAGTTTTCCGTCCACATTTTTGGCTTGTTATTAGAATTTGGGGTGAATTGGTCACAGTAAAATCCGTTGCAAGTGTTAATCTGTAATTATTCAGAAGGACAAATATAAGCTTATTGGTTATGAAGTCATTTGAGTTGCCAAAATACTTGGCTTTTGGTTAACATTACAAAGATCAAGAGACAGACTCACAATAGGATTAGGAGCATCACTTTGCTGGCACATCACCCAGGGCACCCCTGTATCAAGTGATGTGGCCATTGCTGCAGCCCAATTTATGTAAGTTTTGGCATCACTACCATATGCAGAATCGATATTCCCATACTCATTTTCTATCTGGAATGGAAAAGAGAAAAGAATTCTTGAGTCATAGTTCTTACAACCAGAAAACCACGACCTTCGCAGTCTCTTAAGATTTTCAACCGATGCAGTTTCGGTCCTTTGACAAATTCATCATGTTACACAATTTACACCTGAGATAAAATTATGGGTCCGCCTTGGGATGCATATAGATTTTCTTGCTTCATCATGTCAACAATTTTGGCTGTAAATCTCTTCATTTCAGCCTGAAAAAAGCTCTCGGTGCATCAGTTTTACTATATCAACAGCTAACTATTAAAGCCATATAAAAGGGGCTGAAAAAAGCCAGGGAAGTAACCTTGAATGGTTCATTATTAGTTCGAAGCACGATTCCTGGTATAAAATGCAGCCAAAGAGGAAATCCACTGTACGAAAAATCAAGTTCCCTCTCATATTACACATAAATCATCACCTATTTTTATAGGTTGCGGAAAAGTACCAAAGAGAGAAAACACTCATAAAGAAATCAGATGCTCCGTTTTCATGAAATGCTGTAACTTATTTAAATAAAAATACTTAGAAAAAGCTGCACTTTTAAAAAAATAATTATAGAATAAGATTCTCACCCATAGTTCCATTCAGCACAGACATAAGGACCAATTCGAAGATGAACAAGTAGACCAGCCTCCTTCACCAACTTCACGAACTTCATCAAATCCTTTCTTCCTTCAAAATCATACTGCAAAAATCCCTTTCACCCGTCAGCATCAATTTTCCTTATTATTTCCCTTTTCCTCTTTTCCCATTGACTTCTTTTCCACATCATTACCAAAAAATCAAAATTAAAGAAAGGCCAACAACAATGATCTAGAACGCGGAATCAACTCAACTAATAAATAATTTTGTCTTAAAAGTTCTTGACATTTTGGAACAAGAAACTTGAAAAGCAAAAACGAATCTTTCTCCTTCCTGTTCTCACTTTACTTTCCCTTTCCACCGCCAACACACCAGCCAAACATTCAAGTAAAGAATAGTCATATTTAGTGAAAAACAAACACTAGAAACAGAAATTCATTAATTCAAAGAAAAAAATAATAATACTGCACCTGGCCACGAACTGGTTCATGCAAGTTCCAGAACACATAAGTTTCTATCACATCCAATCCTCCGTCCTTGGATTTCTGTATCAAGTCCGGCCACATCTGAAAAACCCAACAAAAATGAAAAATCAAAGTTCAGACCTTATCTACAGCATTTCTGCGTGTGCGAGTGAAAATGTGTGTGTGTGTAAAGTATGTACTGACATCAGGAGTGCTGCGCGGGTAATGAATGGACCCAGAAACCAGAACCCTTCTCTTGCCGTCAATCACCAGCGCGCGGTGGTCGTACGTCACGTTGGCGCCAAAACAGAAGGGCGTCGTTACAGCCAAGAAGAGAAGCAAGCCAAACCCCGCCGCCATTGCTGCGTATACGGTTCCGTATTCTTGTATTTATACAGAGGAAAAATTCTCACTTTTTGGGTTTCTTGCGAGAATGATTTTGATTTCCCTTTGGGACTTAGCTTTCCTTTGTCTTCAAAGAAAGAACAAAGGCTAAATCCGTTTAAAGGGGACTGTTTGCTTAACTGAAAACAGTTTGAAGGATGGGGAAGGAAGATAGCTAAATACGCCGGAGACGACACGCTAACTCTTTAGTCACGTGACGTTTGCCGTCGTCGTCGTCGTCTTCTCTCTCTGCTCAGGTTGAGCTGCTACTAGTCTGGTATATGCTAATGTGCGCGAGTGGGGGACGGTGTTGGACTTTAATAGAGGGAAGTAATGCAACCGTGGTTTGCATATTCGTGTCCGTTTCTTTACATCTTTTTCATCAAACGAAAAATTATAGGGAAAATAACGAGTTTTGATATGATTATACGCAATATTCTTTATAATTTTAAAGATTATATTTAGCATGAATTAATAAATAAATTATTCATTGAATTTGTTGATATTAATAAAAAAAGTTGAACGAAAATTGATATTTACCCATTATTACTGGTTTACTGCAGATCAAATAATTCTTTTTTTGGACTAAACTACCCTTACAACGATGAATATATACCTACTCACATATATTAACGTGGGAAGACGTACGGGAATAATTTGGTTATAAAGAAAATTATTTGACTTACTATAAGTCAGTAATAAGTTAATTTTGGTTAAATATATATATTTTTTTAATATAAAAAAATTCGATAAATTTTGACTAGCATAGAGACTTATTTGTCAGACGAAAGCAAACCTTATGGGTGCAAGATATAATTTTTCAAATCATAGGAAATTTACGTATAATTACATCAAACTTTAAAAAGGGGAGTGTAATTATCCCAAAATTAAAATATTTATATATATATATATATATATTATACTATTAATTAAATGAAAGGAATTTATAGTAACTATGATAAAATATAGGTATACTAGAAATTTTGAATTAATTTACTATCAATATATTTTTTATTTACGCACATTTTAAATTAATGCATTCATCAATTCTCATTAGTTATTCATTCTATTCTTATTTTTTATTAATTAAATAAATATAATAAAAATTTTAAATTATACACATATAAATATACTTCGATTACTAATTACTTAGAAAGTTGGGACTTCATAACAATGTGTATGTGTTAATTTAGCATCTGTACTATTATAATGCACCTAAACTGATCAATAGTTGCCGATTTATAACATTTATTATTTAAATTTATTATAAATATTTGATATTAATTATTTAAATCGTATTTATTATTGAAATTTATAATTTAATTACAATCGATTTATTATTCATAAAAATATATGTCATTGCTGGGGATAAAATTTTAAATTTTGTATGGTGTAAAATTAATGCAGCTATGATGAGCTCGAAACACAAAGGTCAGGGTGGCACGTGTGCCTACGGATTTTAGCCTACTCATCTCTCAATAATTGGGAAATCTAATCCCAATGTTGTGCTAGTGTTTTTATGAATTAATTAGATATTATATACTTTATTTATTATTATTAAATTTTACATGCTTTTCGGTAAAACATGGACTATTACATTAAATGCTATCAGTTTGTATTATGACAACTTTATATAGTTTTTTTTGTCATAAATAATTATATTATAATATTATTGCTTAATATATATGTATATTTAACAATAATTTTAAAATTATTATTTGATATTACTGATACTATATTTTGCAACAGTAAATTGGCAATAAATCTTATAAAATGAAATGTAAAAATAATCGATATCACCATTATCATCGTAAAGATCCTACAAGATATTGTGATATTATTGACAAATTATCAAATAATAATTTTAAAGTTATTATTAATAATATATATTAAGGGATAATAATTTTTATCTTGTCACTTATAATTATTAGTGACAAAAAGTATGTATAAAGTTGTCACTATATACAATTAGTGATACATCTATAAGACAACTTAGTGACAACATAAAGTAGTGACAACTATTATTTGTTGTCACCAGATCGTCATTAATTTTATTTAGTGACAACTTTTTATTATTAATTCATGTTAATAAAATTTTTTATAAAATAATAATGATTATTAAAATCATAAAATTTCGTATTAGAACAAAATAAATAATCTTATCACTAAATATATAAATTAATGATAATATTAAAATTGCCACTTGGTTATTTTTGTCACTCAAATATTAAAATTTATATTTATTTTTTACTGAATTGGCTTATTACTGACCTATTGCATGTCAAACAAATATTTTCTGATTAAACCACCTTTATACATCTATACACTTTAATACATGTAAGTAATTAGAAAAAATTTATTTGATCCACAATAAATGAATAATAAGTCATTCAGGGATAAATATAAAACATTTATAAAATTTTAACTAACGGATGAATTTAACTAGTAGATAGAATAAATAGTAAAAATATTAGATATAATTTCTCAAACTATAAAAAAATTTACGTGTAATCACAGCGAACATCACGAGAGAACATCGTCATTATCCCTACTTCTATATATATACCTATGCCTTTTTGTATGGGTACATTATATGAGACAAAAAGTGTAATTTTGCCTAACCCACTTATAATATTTTGGTCTGAAATTAAATAATATAACTGGGTAGTGTAAGATGAAGGGAATGCAGGGAAGACAGACATGCTTGGGACGTTTGCCACTTATCTTTCCTTCGCACGAGTATTTTAAATCAATAAGAATAAAAAAGCTCTTTTTTAAAATATTATTTTTCTTCACTCAAATCCAAGCTGAGTCATTATTGCACTATATATATATATAATTTTAGTTTTTCTTTATTCAATTTATTTATAATTGATATTTTATTATATAGTTTACGGACATAATTTCATTTGATTATTTTTTAACACTCTTGATAATTGCGAAAGGGGGCAAGCTGAAGATGATAATTACAATTAGGTCAGTCACACCAAGCGTACGTACTACAATTTCATAATATTAATGATTATTTTAGGAAATAAATATGCAATTTTAAAAATATTTTTTTTCCCGCAGATATTTGAATTTTGTATACAAAATCGTGTCAAATATTTAGATAGACCCTAAAGATTGTCTTTCGATACCTTAATTAGATTGATCGTAAAGAAAAAAGACTTAAGGCCGTAAAAAACGCTAGGTTGGCGAAAGTAGTATTTGAAGCATGATGAAAGGACATTTATAGATTCTTCTTACTGTATAACTTCACGTGAACTACAAAATTAAAAATGATTTATTAGTCACGGTGAGTCTATATATATATTATAACTTTGATTGAATTGGATCCGAGTCGGAACTACTCAAATTAAATACTGCAGATTCAAACCTTTTTTTTGTTTAAGCTTAAAATAGAGATATAAATTTTAGCACGATTTTCAGTAGATTAACCCAAGTCAAATGCTATATAGTTATATCAACTCATGTGATACGCAAGAGATTCCCATCAAAGAAAGATGGGGAAAAAAATGAGAGATGGAGATATATTGATAGATTATTGGTAGAGAAGATCATAAAATTGATACAAAATCAAGTTACTTCCGAAACTCGAGTAGTCTTTTTTTTAGTTCACATGGATTCTTTGTCCATTAAATATTGTTTTAAAAGAGGATAAAATACTATTATCCCCATATAATTATATTATCTCATGTGATACACGAGATATTCTCAATTTTTTTTTTTAAAAAAAAAGGCGATCAAAATGGAGATAGAGATAAAAATATTTTTAATTAATTAAAAAATCATAAAAATTGAAATAAAATCATGGATCAAATCGTACTTAAGCTCTTAGAAAATGTGAACAAATCCTAAATAGTTTGGAGTGAAGCTTGTTAAAATATGTTACCTTAATTAGCAACATATTCACGAGAGACATTCATGTCCCTACCTTAATTTTATAGAATAATTAACATTGTCACAAGGATCATTTAAACATTAAGATGGAAACCACTACTAAATCTGCCGGCGAGACAAGCCCAATAAATTTGCTCAGTGATTAAATACTTTGGATAGTTTATTGTAAAATGATTTTATATATTTTTTTTTATCTAATATATAAATATGATAATCAATTATGAATAATATATTCTCATAGATAACGAGTACCGGATGAACGATAAGCCAAAAAACTTCACTTATCTAACGAAGCGCTTTTTAAGAATTAATTTGTGAGATTTTCATGTAAAATGAAAAATATTTAAAAATTATGATAAAAACAAATAATACATCAAACAAACTCATATGATTGAAATAAAAAAAAGAAATAAGTGCAATCCTCACTTGAACCACGTCTATTATCCTATCACTATCTCAAGACTCATGGAACATATATTAACACGAAATATATAAGAAATGTAGTGGGATTGTTCGGTTAGGAATTTTTCAATATTTTGGCAAGGACAAGTAATAGCGACGATAATGAAATATTTGTTAATTACCAATTAGATATGGTGGGTGGAATCTTTTTGTCGAAAAAGTTGAGGGAAAAGAAGATGATTTGATGACTACCTGCGACTGCGAGGGTCGAGGAATGGAGCAGTAGTGTGTGGTGAAGGACAGACGAGGGTCACGTTCCAAGTGTCTGCACTTGCGCTGCCCACACTCGAATAATTGTTACATATACCAAAACCATTTTTATATTTATTTTTTATTTTTTATGATTTGCCACTCTATTGAGGAAAAATTTGTGATATTAGAAATGTTAAATATAATATTTTAATTAAAATTTATATAATATACTATATAAATATAAAAAATTTCTTTATATATGCAGGGGCGTTTTAGTCATTGTCCTTAAAAAATAGGCCCAAGTTGATCAGGAGGTGTGTGAGTCATTGTTTATAATATAGGGATGTTTTTTATATTTAAGTTTTCATAAGGGGCTTTTGATATTTTTTCATATTATAGGAGATCAAAATGAATTTAACTTTTTAATTTTATGTGTAGGTAAAAAAAAAACACAAAATTAATTACCCATAGTTAAAAAGAAAAAGATAGAGCTTCATCTGGTTTCCACAATTTTCCCAAAAAAGGAAAAAGGTAATTTTGAGCTACGTCTAATTTTATATTGCAATAATTATATTATTATTATATTGCAAAAATCATGTCAAATACTTAGAGCATAGTTGAGAATTACCGTAAATATTTTGATTAAAGTTAATACATCAGATTGTTTGATCTAATTAATTTGGATAACATTTAATAATCAAGAACCTAATCATATTTAGGTTTTGGAAAGTATTGATTGCCATGGCTAGTAATCACTCTTATGGCACGTAATATAAATCCAATCTAACATAAACATAGAAAGAAACAAAATAGGAATACATTTCTGTCCCTTTCACAAAAGTGGTCATCTGGAAATTAAGTGACCAAACTTCACCATTTTCCCCAACATTATTAGAAGACGAAGAAATTATGTATGCCCATTTTTTTTTATTTTTTATGTACGCTTATAAAATAAGTATTAATAAGTATTTGGATCGACATAAACACAAAATATAGTATTTCAAATGCGTAATTTGATTATATAATCTCAAACGGTTAAAGTCGAAAAGAGTTACGAGATAATTTACCTATATGCACGATCGCCTCTTTGAAGAAAATTTAAATCCTCAGTATTATTATTACGAGCGTTCTTGTTCTAGCCAAAATTACATCCATTCTACCTATATTCAATGCTTCTTTGATTTTCTCAATTTTCAGCAGACTTTTTTTTTTTTTTTATTTTAGTGTTTTCGTTTAGGTCCAATATTTTGATTAGTTTTTAAAATTTTATTAATTTCTCTTCATCAATTATTATTATTTAAAAAAAAAAACAAATTGGAGGGAGTGAGGAAGATGTGTCATCTTCCAATATAAATGCAGTTCAACAACTTATAGTTTTTAACATTTAGTGCAATATATAAATATCTATAAAATTAAAGCTTATCTGAAGGCAGAGAGAGGTAGATGGCATTATTATATCCATGTTCCAAGATGGATACAAAAAATAATTAATCCTCATTTATAAGAAAATTAGGTACAATTATTGAAATTATTATATATTCATATAGATCAAGATTGGCACCAAATTAAAAATAAAATCTCGACAATTTGAAGATAGTATTTTTTAGAGAGAAAAAAAAAAAGATAATTATTACCAGAAGTAGTTCCCTCGTATCAGAACAAAGATTTGTTCCGAATTCATTGAACCCTTTTTCTATTTTTTTTTATTTGCTTTTTCAACCAATGATAGTCAAGATTCAAATATCAATCAGGTCTAATTCAATTGACAAAATTGAGGTTCCATAATATTAAAATTATGATCCAAATTCCAACAACATGTGGGATATTATTCTACTTTAATTAGTATATGATTGTTATAATTATCGATTGTTGTTTTAGATATAATATTTAATATTAATAATTATAATTAATGTATTTAATAAATCATAATTGATCGCTTTCACTTAAAATATATATATTCAAGATTCAAATGCAAACTATCTAAATAAAATTCAATAAATTTATTAATTTTCCGGAGAACATAATTCCCCAAATCCTCTTAACAAAATCAAACTCATAAAGATATGTTTATTATTTGATGGATTTACGAGGTTAACTTGTACATTTATATTCTTTTTTGGTTGGAAATCAAATAATTGACCGTATTGTGTAAAATTAATATTTGTCCTAATATGAAAGCAAGCTAGGGGGAATTAATTAATTAATTGCAGGAAAGAAATAGTTACTTAATTAGTACCACATTAGAGATTTGTCACTTGTCTGAACTTGGCCTTCTTATAAATAAAATTATTGTCTCATGATGTAGTGTCACGACAAACTTTCCCTTCATATGATAAAATCAAGAACATAAGTGTTCTTTTGATCCATAGCTAGAATCCAATTCGTGTGACGACCTTTCTGGATATACATAGCACTAGAAAAAAAGTAATTATTCACTATATTGTAATAATTACCGATTAAAAGTCATAATAAATAATTTTTATTGATAATAATAAAATAAAAGTAATGTAAAAATATAAATTTTCCATCAAAAAAAATTATTAGCCATGAAAAAAATTTTAACCACCTTCACAGATACCACAACCGACAACATTGCATGACCGTGGCCAATGATTATTTGTTACGATTATTTTATTTTTTCATGACAAATAACCATATCAAATATTGTATTTTCTATTGTGTAGTCAATTAACGAAATGTATTTTTTTTTCTTTTTGTGGGTAGAATTAAGGAAATAGTTTTCAGTAATTGCAATATATAGTGTGAAAAAATGAAGATGAAATAAAAATCGACGTATCTGTGTAATTAAAGCCGATACCGTATGAATAATTTGAATGCGAGACCAGGGCGTATGAAATTTACTATAAAAAAAGGAGGTTATATGATCAAATACAAAATTATGGGCTCGATTCTATCAAATCTATGAATATTTATCTTATTTTACGTTAATTTATTATAATTCATTCTTCTTTGTAATCGGATTATATTGAGACGTTGATGCAATTATGTAATTACTGTTATTATTATAAAAAAAGAAAAAAAAAAGAAACAATGGTACTAAAATATTGAGATAAGGGTGTGTTACTTTTGACATAATTATGTAATATTATTTTAATGTTTAATATTGCAGTGAGGAATAAATCGTAGATGGAGCTATTGGGTAGTGTTACTAATATTTAAAGAGTTTGGACTGCTTCTATATCTATCATTTTCAACTTCTTTTTTTCCCTTTTAATCTTTTGTTTCATTTTGATAAAATTACTGCTAGTACACTCAAAATTATAATTAATTTTTTTTTATTAATGGGTTGGTCTGTCAAAAATTGGGGAGTGTGCACGTTTTAAGGGATATATCTCAATAAATTTATTAAGGAAAATAAAATTTTTATTACAGCCGTGAAATGAATTAAAAGGATAAATTTAAATATTCAAAAGTTGGTATAACAATAAAATTGTTTTTATAGTAGCATACATATATGTATATTACTTAATTCTGAAAAATGAATACAAAATTTTTGCTCGAATCAGGTCTAGTCGAACCAAATCAATCACATTGTAAATGTATTACATTTGTTATGTGCTTAGTTCGTATATCCTTAACTATACCTCAATCATATGATAAATATATTATAATTATCATATAATTAGTTCAAATTCAATCGAATCGAGTAGGAACTAAAATTTCATAAACTATGGCGAAAAATGAAGTCCACATATGCGGAGAATGGGATATTTTTCAGTATCTAAAGTTGACTGAAAAACAATGAGGGTTGGGCAGCACTTTGATTTGTCGGTGAGGAATTTGGTATAGTGGTTATGTTTACTTAACCCCATTATTATCCCATCACTGTCCCAACAACTCCTCATCACCCCTTACATTTTATGACAAAATATAGTTCGATTCTTTAGGTTTGCACTTTCCTATACTTTTATGGGTTTCAACATGTCATCCACAGTCCACCGGAATTTTGATCTAATGGTTAAAATTGAAGTTTTAAGAATAAATTTAAATTTATGAATTCATATTATACTAAATATATAATCAATGCTTATTTTATTTTATCCGAGTATATTTATGATTTATTAAGCCCTTGTTATTTATAGTTTGTTTATTTATTGATATATTAATCGATTTCTTAAATTCACTTGTCATGTATAAAGATAATATATTAATTGAGATGGATCGTGCTTTCTCGATATTATTGATACGAGAATATCTAGACTCCTAGCTATTATATAATAATATTTTGATAGCACAATCCAATTTGTTATAAAATTGAGTATTTTGATACTAGCTCGACGTAAATTTATAATTTGAATTTTTTGGTGCAAAAAAAAATAAAAATAAAATTGACCTATGAAGATAAGGACTGGATTGGTATTGCTACAATCCTTGTTTGGACCAATAATGTCATCAATCCTAATTAAGGTTCACTCTCAAGGTGTCGTGCCAAGTCGAATGATGCTAGAATTTTGTGTATGATAGGATTCATCATTTATCCCGTGAATTTGTGAATTAATTTGAACATTTCACTCCTTTCTATAAATAATATTTTAATCTAATAATTGAAGTTGAAATCTCTCAATTAGTTCAGAATTATGAATTCGAGTCTCACCATATGTATAGATAAATTCATCTCTAAATTTATTATTTTAAGTTTAAATATATTAAATAATATAATGAATTAAATTTATTTTTTAAAAAAAAAGCACATAAGAATAGTAGATAAGTCCCTTAAGGAACTGCAAGAATTAAAATATTATTCTTTTGTTTTCACAGACTAAATAGTGATTGCAATGAGTCATGGCAATTATCCTCCAGAATGGAAAGATATATATGAACTGGATATTACATTTTAGATTTTTCTTTTTTTTTTTTGGTTTAATGTGCCTTACCTTTATTTACATTACGGTAAGATTTCTTTTTCATTATGGTTCCAGCATCGTAATAAATCAATTATGATTAAATGTAAATTTTTATTCAACTTTTTTTATTAAGATATGTAAATTCGGTGAATTTTAATTAATGGATGAATTTATTTGTTAGATAGAAACAAATCTCAAATATGCTAAATATAATTTTTCGAATCACAGAAAATCTACGTGTAATTGCACCCTACTGCACATGAGAGATATAATTATCCCTTCTTTAAAACTCTAAATTCAATGAAGGGATAATTACCTTTATCGAAAAAAAATAATTATCCCAATATTATATTTCATAGATAAAAATGTTTATATATATATATATATATATTTGAATTGATTATCGAATAATTTTTTATTTTTTTTTGTATAAATGAAATTCAAGATTAATATTGGAAACTAATTAAATACAGTACTTCCTTTGACAATAATGAAAAAAGAATAACACAAAAAAAAAAAATCAAGATTTTCTTTTATTTCTTGAAATGCGATTTGTTAGTTTATACAATATTTTTATTTTATAATATCTATAAAAATATAAAAAAAAATACCTCATACTCATAGACGGTTGCTAATGACGTCACTGCACCAATTATGAAATATGACAGTTATACTCTTACGATAAATATGACACGGCGATTTTTTTCTTTTACAAGAGTAGCTCCACGTTATTTGAACACTAATTACACAAAATTTTTGTTTTTTGGCTAATAATACCTTACGTTCATTTTTTTTTTCTTAAATAGTAATTTGTTGGTTTATATAGGTATTCTTATTTATAATATATTTTAAAATAAAAAAATTACTTATTATATACATAATTAAAATAACGTGCTAACACGACTGATATGTTCAAAATCAAAAGTACTTGAATAGGAATGTTATACGGTATAGGTACCTCATGAATATCTCAATTTGAAGCCCAACTGAAAACATGGCAGAAAAGCTTAGCCCCCCTTAATATGGCCCGGTATCTATATACCACTGGGCTAGTGGGCGTCCATATTCTCTACCCAAAATCCGGCCTTAGCATAATGATTAAAGTTTTATGTTCAATTAATAAGTTCGAAATCATGAATTCGACTTTGATAAAATATGTCAGTAGATGTGTCAATGGATTGAAGATCCGTACCCAAACTCAATGAATATTATAATACCTAGGGCCCAATCCAGATTCATTTTACTTTATCCATTAACACCTCAATGTGTAACTAATTATTTTATTTTATATTAATAATTTATATTATTTAAATATTTATCTCACTTTATATATATTTATTTAATTTATTTTAATATTGATATATTCATGTGATTAAAAAAAATAAAGTGGGCTGGGGGTGGGGGCTTCATAATTTCTTCAATATCAAGTTTTGATTCAATCACCGACGCCTTAATTTTTCTGTTGAAATCTCACTTTTATAATGATTGGATCAAATTTTAAATTAAATTGACCTGCAATTCAATCTGGAATGGTGACCTCAATCCCACTTGATTTGACCTAACCAACACTGTACGCATCAAATGAAATCCTGATGGTGACTTAATTAAATTAATTCTAAACTATTCTCTAAATCATATAAACGAGAGATGGAGTATTTCTTTTGTTTCCCCCCCTCATTTAGTGACGAAGAGAATTTCCAAGAGTTCGTGAAACTTAACTTTTAGTTAGGTATTAAAGAATTTCTTATTATTTTATTTAAGGTTGAATTTTCACTTGCCAAATGTCCAGAACATTAGCTTAAGGGATTGGGTCATAGTAGTTAACCAATGGTGGGTTTTAAATCCTTAAAATTACAGACTAATAATACAAAATAAAATTACACAGAAGTAATTTATAACAACAGATAAATATATAACAGAGAGATAAATTATATAAGGCTTTGGGGGCTAGATCCATTTGAGAGACAGCACAGGGTCACGAAGATCGGCAACCACAACTCACAGTTGCTCAAACGACCGTTTAAACTGTTTGTGAATGATATAACAAATACAGAAGGAATTTAGCAAATAGTCATGGTTAAAAATAAACAGTCGTACTAAATATCATTGACCACAACCATGCAACGGTTGTTGTTGTGGTTTTTTTACGAGTGTAACTAAAATATTTTAGTCATGGCAAAAACATTTGGTACAATTCACAACCATGGCAAGAATAATTTTCATGGTGAATAATTTAAGTTTTTATATTATTTAATCATAATTAATTAATTTACTACTATTTTAATATGTAGTCAATTTAATTATAGCCCATAGTAATTTTTTTTTTCAAATAAAATATAAAACACTTACTATATAATTAATTCAAATCTGAACTATAACTCGTCTGGAAATAGATTTTCTTAACATAATCTAGTGAACTTCTAGTGCCATATTAATCAGTAATCACTACTTTGCTACTGTTGATTACCTAATCTGACTATTTCTTCTAAAAAAAATTAATGAAATAACATGAATTCATATGATAAGCAATAAATCTTTGTAATTTAATAGTCTCAAAATTTAAAAACCTCAATAAAACAAAATTAGCCAAAATAATCCACTTATTTAGAAGGGATCTAAATATAATTAGTTATACGTTAAATGCAAGGTTAGCTAGGTAGGAGACTCTTACAAATATTTGACAAAAAATTATACTCAAATCAAATTTAACCGAACACAATTAATTACATAATTTTTTCAAATTATCGATCAATTACGTATTAATATATTTATTATATAATTAAAATATTTCCCATCCGACAGGCTGTAATCCATAATGAGGAAGCATGAGTGTGAAATAAAAGAGAGCAACGCATCATAGAGACTTGCTTCAAAAGTCTGCTGCAAACTTCATTACAGTACAGAAATATATACCATATGTACAACGTAAAACCCAAGCAATCATACAAATCTGCACCTCATCCCACTTGCCTCATCTATTATTCTTCTATTTTTCCTGCGTTCCCAAGCAAAATCTATCACCTTCGATATTAATATCTCATTTCATTATAATAGTAGTTATACTGAGAATTTAGTGTCAGAAATTATTTTATACAAATTTAAATGTGTACAGAAATGTAAAAAAAAAGGATTTTAGGACACAAAATTATATGGTTCGGACAATTCTTCTATGAAAACGGCTGTTCAAGATTAATTTCATGGTATCATGTGAATTACGGTAATATATAGTTGATCTACCAACTATTTAAGATGATTGTAATTAGTTATTTTCCAAACTACCCTTACTCAGTATTTTGGGCGTAGTTATACTCTATATTAATAGAGTAATTGAGGGACAAAATGGTCTCTTCAACAAAATAAAACTAGTTTGGCAGCCTTGATTGCTATAAAAAGCTATTAAATATGTTTTTCTATAACTATCCGATGCTTTTGAAATTCTACATGAAATCATTTTCATTAATCAATGCACAATACAATTTAATAAACTCCGTACAATAATATTTTCAAATACTTTAGTTGAGTATAAATATAGTGAAGTCCTCAGTTATTAAACAATCAGATCTAATTATCGTCAAATAATCTCCATATAGGCCTCCAAGACAAAATACATTTAAAAATAGCATTAGAACAATATCGATTTTAGCACTTTGATACTTAAATCAATAAAATCGTCTTGATGTTATGCGCAAGGAAAGCTAGGATAGCCCAAGGTCATATCTGAGGCATGGCAAATATATATTTACAGATATGATCGGGTTGTGTGATTAAATGCATTAAATTATAGATACAATTCTAATTATATGGTCATAACGAGTTTATATAATATACTCGCATTTGAGCTGAGTTGTAAAGAATGCTTTATATGCGAGTTTTGGGTCATTTAATAAACAACTTAGACTGGGATATATATATATATTATTAGTATATCACAATTAATTAATTATAGATAACAAGTGAAATTAAACTTGAACAAATAATTTATACATTTGACACATACTAATTAAACACAATAGGAGAAAGAAAAAAAGAATAGTGGATACATGTTTTGAAATTCAGAAGGTGATGTATGGGATGTGCTTTTCAATCAAATTCTTGTAAGCAATAATTTTGCATAACCCTTCACCAATTCTGATATCCCATCACATTTTCTAACTATAACACGAACACCACCTCACCTAACACTATCGTATCCTCTCTCAATCAATTCTCCATATATAAAACCCCCCCTCTCTTCTTACGTCTAAACATTCAAACTCACACTCACACTCCTACCAATGGACAACATCCATTTCTCTCTACCATTACTCACTACACTCCTCCTCCTCCTCCTCCGATCCTCCACAACCCTAGCTCAAACGCCGGCCCCCGGCCCGTCGGGTCCTACCAACATAACCAAGATCCTCGAGAAGGCTGGCCAGTTCACCACCCTCATCCGTCTCTTCCAGATCACCCAAGTCGGCGATCAGATCAATACCCAACTCAACAACTCCAACCAGGGCCTCACCCTTTTCGCCCCCACCGACAACGCCTTCTCTTCCCTCCAGGCCGGAACCCTCAACTCCTTATCCGACCAGCAGAAGGTCTCATTGGTTCAGTTCCACATCCTCCCCACTTTCCTCTCAATGTCTCAGTTCCAAACCGTCAGCAACCCTCTCAGGACTCAGGCCGGGGACAGCGCAGCCGGGGAGTACCCGCTCAACGTCACCACCGCCAGCAACCAGGTTAACATCTCCACTGGGGTGGATGACGCCACGGTTGCTAACACCATCTATACGGACGGGCAACTGGCGGTTTACCAGGTGGACAAAGTGCTTCTTCCTTTGAAAATCTTTGGCACGCCATCGCCGGCCGCGGCCCCGGCCCCAGCGGCGCCTAAGGCTACCAAGAAGAAGTCGGGGGCGGATGATAGCCCAGTGGCTGGCGGCGATTCTCCGGCGGATTCGTCCGGTGGAGTTGGGCGTGGCATGCACGAGGGAGTTGGAATCATAGCAGTGATGTTGGCAATTACATTTAATTTGTGACGAAAATAAATGGATCGACAGACATTGTTGCAACAGAGGTGATTGCATGAGAGGAAGAAGAGAGGAAGTTTGATTTCTCCATCATTTTTGTTTTTTTGTTTCTATTCAATTGTAACCTTTTTTTTATTTTATTTTATTTTAAATCTCTCCGGTTTGTGGATGTTGATGTTTCTGTTTTTCAGGATTTGTATCAATTTAATCGTTGTTGAATTTAATTAATATATTTGTCTACTCGCCTTCTTCTACCTTGTTCAGAGTCGAGATTGAAATTTCACCCAATATTATAATATTAATTTTTCTTATTTTCTTTAAAGAAAAAATTGGCATACATATTTTATTAGAAATAAATTTATAACATTTTATAAACACTCTATATATAATTAATTTATATACGATCTTCCATTATAAGCTATAAAATTCTATTCTAGTAAAATTGATCTAATTAAGTGAACGTGGAACCATGTAAATTCTTTTCTTTTGTTTTTAACCAAGCAGTTTATGTAGTTAATTTGGTTAAGAGCAGCTATATATAATTGCGTAATCCAAATGTCAATCATGATTACTCTAATTTAATTATCTATAATCAATTACAATAAATAGTGAAATAATTATAACATCCACATCAAGATATTAAATGCAATAATGATTATTATTATTATTTAATTTTCTTTATGATAATTTGTGACCTACTTATTGTTATGATGGATAATGATTAATATTTATGTATGTATTTGAATATATGGTTTTACAAATTAAAGAATCCTATGTTCTCCTTCTCACCGAATTAGTTGTTGAGCCCATCATTGCTTTTCTATCTCTCTTTCCTTTTTTTTTTTTTTTTCATTTTAAAGACAATGATATTTTCCCCGAACCTAGCACTCCTACTTGCAACATGGGTTTTCTACCATACCTTGGCATTACAAACTGGTAAGAAAAATTGTAATTTCTATAAAAATGTTAATTTTATTTCTGTAATTTATGAAAAATAGTAAAATTAAGAATAAAATTCATTGGATTTCAGGCTCATGTTAATTGCATGTCATATTCAAAATTTTCAATAAATTTTGTCCTTAATATGCATTTTCTAAAATTACGGAACTTAATTGCTAAATTTGATTATAACAGGACTAATATTATCACTCTTCTACAATTGGGGGATGAAAATTACAATTTTCCACACATTAGTATCAATTTCTGGGTTTTAAAGTGACGTAAAATTGAAGTAATTAGAAACTTCATTAATTTCCTCAATGAATGATGCTTTAATTTAGTGGGTAAAATTGAGGTCACATAAATAAGTTAAATATTTGAGCTTTGCGGATATGTGAGTATTTATTTCACTTTATGTGAGTTTATAGTAATTATTTCATTGCCTTTGCTATAACAGTGAATTGATCGACTTTATGTATTACTTAATTTATGAGTAAAATTTATTTTAATACTCGAATTCTAGTGTTATTGTTAAATTGATACAAGAGCTTTTTTTTTTTTTTTTTTAATAAATATCGAATTGATACATAAGTTTTTATAAATGCTCCAATTGGTACTTGAATTTTTACATAAAAATCAAATAGATGCATATCTCTATTTAGAACATTTATAATAACAAAATTACCCTTTTAATCTAACTTAGCTTTTATATATATCCATTTATTTATAGCAAACATAGTGCTATGATTAAATAAACTATATTATTATAACAATTTAAATGATAACAATGAGTAATAATAGTAAATTAGTTTAGTATATATAAGATTTCATTCAATAATTAGCATTAACATTTAATAGATTGGGTAGGAAGTGATGTTTTTAAAAATAAAGGTTAAAAATATTTTAAGCAAAAAGTATTTTTTTGGATTTAATTTTTAAAAATTAGAATTCAAGAAAATAAATATATTAAGATAAAAAAAAGAATTTCACTAGTCTTTTCCTTAAGTTCTAATTTTTATAAATTAAATATAAAATCTCATCTCCTATATCTATTCTTTTATTTTTTTTTAATAACTATCTATCTTATCAAGGCGATTTTATTTTTATCTATTGTTTTAAATTATAAACTTTACACTTCTCAATCTAATTATTTATTATTATGCAATTTTTTATAATAATAAAATTATATTCTACTATATTTTCTAAATATTGTAACTTTAAGTAATTAAAATTAATATTTATTTTTATATTTTTTTAGTTTTAAAATTGTAGCCTTTTATTTATGAAACTAGTGGCCCAATCAAGTGTATTTTTAATTTTTTGTGTCAGTAAAGGACAAATTTTTTATATATTACAATTTACTAATACTTTTATTATTATAATTAAATCATATTGTTTATTTAGTCAAAGAATGTTCTATGATAAATAAATAAATAAATACTAATTAGGATTAATTTTGATTCAAATGAAAAAAAAAGAAGAGAGAGAGAAACTATTTTTAGAATAAAGGATATAATTATCTTTACAAAATATTTTAAAATAGACATAGATATCTATTCGATAATTATAAAAAAAACTCAAGCATCATCAAAACCTTTTCAAAAACTCATGTATCAATTTGATGTATATGAAAAAAATTCGGGTATCAATTGGATCATTTACAAAAACGTATTTATTAATTTAACAATAATATTAAAACTTAGGTAAGAGAATAATTTTTGCTCCTTCATTTATTGAGGTATTAATATAATCATTATTACTAAAAACAGAAAAAGAAAAAGGAAATATTGGAGATACTATATAAATATTTAAATAAATATATTATATTTGGGCGGCCCAATAATTGGACCCAGTTATTAGAAGCACATAATATCTGTCTTAATTAATTCCACTGCAGAAATTTCTTCAGGAATCTATTAAATAAAACTTGCAACGGATTGATTATTGGAAAACTGTCTCAAAAAAGTTGCAAATTTGCAGTGTTTTGTTTTTTTAACAAAAAAGCGTCTCAAATCTGTCGCAAGGTTTTCAGCGTTTTTTTTTGGCGGAATATGTTTGTGTCATACATCGTTTCAAACGTTGTTCGTCTTTGAGTTGCAATCTGCCGTGGTAACATACGGCTTTTGCTTATTCTTTATTGTTCAGTTTTTCTTTTTTTCAAATGGTGAACATTGCGACGGAAGTGGTCATTAGTTTACATTTTCCGTTGCAGATAGTTTGCGATGGGCATGATTGCGATTTCTAATCCGCGTTATCTGTTGCAAAAAGTAATTTGTCATGGACTTTTTGAATTTTTCATCACAACTCACTACAAAAGAAACAAAAAAGATATTACCAATACGAAAGTTCAAACGATGATTTTAATATTATCACTAATTGTATCTAAGTTTGTGAGAAAAAAAAATATATTTTGTAAATACAATGATTAGAGTTTATAAGTCATAATTATTTTGTAAAAATTATCGGTCGGTTAAAATTAGTGATTAAAAACTGTAGGGTCAATTTAATGACAATAATTATTTTTTATCGTTATAGATATTTATGTAGTCACTAAGTTGTCATTATAGTATGTCGCTAATTACTTATAGCAATAACTTTACGTATAATTTTTGTTATTAATAATTATGTTATAATGGAATTAAAATTATGATCACTAGTATATATTTTTAGTGCTAAATTTTAAAATTATCAGTAATATTATATTTTCTTGTAGTGGAGCAATGCTTAGTTAACACTGACATTGTTTAATTTCAGGCTGAACTTGATCCCCAATGCTTTTGAGCTTTCGGACTTGTGCTCTCCCCTCTCAACTTTGATTAATAAATAAAAATTATGAGTTACTATGTCCTGTATTTAGGTTAGTTAGCATTTTTGTCCTTTAGTTTTTTGGTAGTATTTCTGTTGTATATATATATTTTAATTTTTATATTTTTTGTCGAAATTCACTTTCACCCGCGAGAAGGTGAACTCCAGTAAAAAAGGATTGAAATAAAAGAAATTAAAAAAATATAAAATTAAAATACTACTCTAATAAGTTGAAGGGCAAAGATGCTGAAAAAAAATAAGCTAATCGGAATAGTAGCTCCAATTTTAATAGTTCATGTGGGATGCAAATGCATTTTACCGGCGAGAAAGGTGAATTTCAGGAAAAAAAAAAAAAAAGAAAGGGACTTAGATTGTGAAAATTATAAATGTATGATTAAAATGCTATCTAAAAAGTTAAAAGACGAAAATGTCAAATAACCTAAAATACGGGATCAAAAATATATGTAAGCCTAAAAATTACAAATCCTTAATTTAAAGATTAACAAATGTACATTCGAGAAGCAGAAAAATCTATATTCCTAACACCTTTACCTCGTATTCTAATCATAAATCAACATATATATGAGGAAAAAAGGGGAGGAAAGATTGGGAAAAAAACAAATATAATATCGTATATATTTAATTCTTTTTACTTGAATTGAAGAAGAATATGTATATATATATATATATATATCTTCTGAAATCATGAGTATATATATATATAAATCTAAAAGAAAATAGGGCTGAAAAGCTCTTGATCATCAGGCTGACAAGAGACTGGGGGAATTTCAAGAAGGTGAAGGTGAAGGCGAAGGTTGCTCTACCGGCCTCTAGATAGCTCACATGGAACAAAATCCCCTTATTGATCAAAACTCAAAATTGCATAAAATAGCACTGACCCCAACGAATCACAGGCACACAGTAACTTTGTGGTCCATATTTTCAAAAACCCTAACAGTAGCAGCAAAAACAACAGAGAAATTAATGCACCAAAAAACTTTCTACATGCAGTAACAAGAATTTTCTGCCTGCGCGCTTGTGATTGCCATCTCACCAGTTCTGTCACGTCTCTTCCAACATGCAGCATCCCCACCTCTGACAGTTCACAAGATCTCTTCTGTTCCAAACCCCTTTCATCATCCCCGCTCTTGCACAACCCTTTTACCTTAATTTGTTTGTTTCAATTCAACTGTAACTCATTTTTTTCACCTCAGTGATTAATTTCTCCTGTAATGGCTGCTCATGTCCATCGCTGACCCAATTGAAGCAAACTTCGCCAGCTCGTTTTCTTGCAAGAACTGCCTGTTTTCATGATTCCCTCCCACTCCAAGAAAATCCCTGGTGAGGCTGCTTTCAGCTTCAATCCCGCTCGATTGGCTTTGTTTCCCGCTGTTTGGGATTGGGGTTAGTGGGCTCGAATCAATGTCTCCTAGCAACAATCCAGGGTCAGCTTGTAGCCCATTCAGGTTTTGATGATCAGCTTTATCAAGATTCTGGTTGACTTCAACATTCCGGGTTTGGTTCAAAGAACTGAAATTTCCAAGATTTGAGAAAGACGAGCTCATGAGCCCGAAACCAGTGCCGAAAATTGGAGAGTTGCTGCTCCTGGTTGAGCCCATTTGAGCTGCTTTTTGCAGCAGTGCAGTAGCGGACATGGGAGCTGATGGTGGATTGCTTGTATCATGGTTGTTGCTGTAGTAAAGTGAACTTATTGCTTCGGATAGGTTTCCTTTGTTTTCTTGTTCCTCTTTCAGCACTCTCGGAATTGCAGATGATGATGTTGAATTATTAGCATTAATGTTCCCACCAGCAAAGGTTGCCTCTTGTTGTCCTCTACTGAACCATTGATTCTGTGTAGCCATTTGAACCAATTCAGGCAAGCTGGACGAACTTGATGAGGCTAGCTGGAAATTAGCGTTGGAAGAACCTGGATTTCCAATGTTGTTAAGATGAGGATGATGATGAGAATTTGCATTGTCTAGCCACAGTGGAAGCCTGGGCTTTTGCAAATCCAGGTTGAGCTGATGATGGTTTCCTGATTCTAATCCTCCTCCAAGTTCTGGCCTGAAGATTCCTGAAAACTGGGAACTTCCAGGATTTTGAAGGCTGTTCAGCCCACCATTCATCAATTCATTTCTGAAGCTCAAATTTGCAGACGGGACTGGAGTAAACCTCGCACTTTCTTCTGCTAGTGCATCACAGAAGGCTCTATGTGTGATGAAGCTATCCTTTCTGTTTTTTATGTAGACAGGAATCAAGATTCATGTTCATTAAATTCACATGTATATAGCGCATTTATAAGACTTGCAATAAATAGAATCTATGACAGAGAAATTTGATAACTATAACACACACACACAGAGACACAGTACCTGGAGAAGAGAGTTCCACAGTCGCATTTATACTCTCTAGTTCCACAAATCTTGCTGTGGGCTTTCCAATCAGACTGGACGGCATACTTCTTTGAACATTTCTCACACTTCCATTTCTTTTCACCATGTTTTCTGCTGAAGTGCTTCTTGATTCCTGTCAAATCCCCAAGTGCCCTTGAAGGGTCATGGTGGACGCATGTTTTCTCAGGGCAAATGTAAACCTTCTTCTTCACTTCTTTGTTGGTTCTTTGCTTGAGCTTCCATGGAAGATTGTGGCCTCTCCTGTGAAGCTGCAAATTCTGGTCCCTCTGAAAACCCTTGTTGCAGATTTCACAGATGAATCTGTTTGTTGCCATCAGGGACTTTGGGGACAGTGCTATCACTTCAGCATCTGGATCTGTACAAATTCATGACCAAAAAGAAAAAAACAATCCCAATAAATCAAGAAACTTGAAACACACACTAAAAACACACAGAGAATTAATAAGCAGTGATTGTATGTATATATGTAATATGGGATTAGTCTTGCCTGGTGTTCCTGGAAGACTTCTTTTCCTCTTGGATGGATTTGAATTAGGGTTTGGATTAATATTATTAGAAGGGTTGGCAAGGTTTGGATCTTGAATGAACCCTCCTCCTCCTCCTCCTCCTCCTCTAATGGATGGAGGAACTGAAGAAAGCCCATCATCAGACATCATCTTCTGTGTGGAGAAATTAAGGAGAGAAGATATTGGGATGAAGTTCAAAAGAGCTGATGGCAGTTGGGGTGTGTGTGTTGCAGTAACCAATTACAAGGTAGAAAAAAACAAAAGGAATTGCTGAAAATAGGTAAAGGGCTGAAGAAATCCTGGTGGATTTTTGCTGAAAAGAAAGATGAGAAGATTAATTGAAAAAGTTTACATCAGTAGTGAAGTGGGAGCAGAGATTTTCTTTTTCTTGCATGGTTTCTTGAATCTTAGCAGAAAATACCATATGCCATGAAACCTAAGCTCCACCGGAGAATATTTTCTTTCCTCTTTTCTCTCTCCTTATCTTACACGCCTGCTGCTTCTCTAAAGTCGGTCAGCCATAGACTCAGTTGGACCACTCTCTCTCTCCTCTCTCTCTCTCCACCTTTATGTTCTTTAATTAATTAATGATAAAAAGCTTTTGTCACCAGAATAATAATTAACCTCTAATTAATTAATTTCACTACAAAATGATAATAAACATGCAATAATTAAGAAGCAAACATTCTTTGGGAAGTGAACTTATTAGAATTAGTCTGCAGAGATCGCAGAGTTGAGGATCAGCTACCCATCCATAATAATAATAATAATAATAATAATACAAATCAATTTCACCAAACCAAATAAATTAGTTAATTTTTTTTTCTATATTATAAATGTGTACTACGACATAAATTAAAATAATGATAAATTAATACAATTTATCTACACAATATAAAAACTTAAATTTTGACCACCAATATCAACATTCCGTGATTTTTCAATTATGATCAAAATATTAGTCATAGAAACATGCATATAAGATATTCTGCCCAACCTAAAAGAAACAATTAATATCCAAGCTTAGTACTCACTATATATATATATATATATTTTTACTTTTAACCATAATAATTAATTACAAAACAAAAATATACTCCTTTCATTTTTTCCAAGATCATGAGTACTTGATCAAACTATATACATTCACAAAACTATTTACGACTTTTAAACAACAATTTACATAAACTGTGTATATTTAATTATGTGTATATATATATGTATAGGGTATATATAGGCAGGCAGTAGTCACAAAAAGGTTAGAGAAAGAAAAGTTAAAAAGACTTTACAGTCAGCTCAGGATTCGGTGAAAATGATTACGCCATAATTGTTTTTGGACCATTCTTCTCACACACAAACATAAACAAAAGCTTCTTGTCTTTTTCTTTTTTTCCCTTTTCTTTTTTAAAAAAAATTTGTGAGGAAAAGTACGAGTAACATTATTTATACGGTGCCGTCTCGTGAAGAACTGACCGCACAGTGGGAGAGTAGGTGAAAAAAATTTAATATATATTAATAATTAAGAAAATATTGGTCTTATTCATATATATATATATATATATATATATATTCTATTTTTGTTAATTTACATGAGGATGAGATATGCATCAGCACGGTGCCCAAAAATTTTCAGTTTTGAGGAGGAGAAAATTTCCAATTCTTTTGGTTTTTTTTTGGGATGTAAGATTTTAAATTATGGCGATAAAGTTTGATTTCTTTTTAATTATATATAAAATTTGAGTTTGTAAACAAAATGATAAGAGCACATGATATGATTCGACGTGTTATATATAATTAAGAGCACATATATATATTTATCATATATGAGAAATACTTGTTATAAATTGCTACTATTATCTAATCTCTCCGGAAATTTTGAGATCAAATGCAGGTATTTATCTACTTTAATAATTAAGTATTAAAAAATAATTACTTAATAATTTTCAAAACATAATTAAATAATAGTCAAATTTAATAATACATCTAATAGCTTCACAACAAAAAAAGTGCAGGAATAAGTTGATACCAAATTATCTCATTTCAACTCAATTTCAATAATTATGCAATTGGTTTTCCTTGAATTGATATTTTTCATACATGATTAAACATGTTGCTTCCTTAAGCATCCCTCCAAAAATAAATCTTTTATATCTATAGAATAGTTTTCTATTTGTAAATCTCATTGAATTTTCACATAAATATACTTATCTAATGTGAAAATGACCCTTAAATTAAAAAAAGACATAAAAGTAGGTTAAATTAAAGTGACCTTTTAACCACAACATATCGTACAATTTTTCAATGAACCCTTGCTCAATTGGTAAAGTTGAAACCTCATAATAGAAAATTTGTGAGTTTGAATTTCACGAACATCGGTGTATGTCTCTATATATAGTTCGAGTTTCACGAATATGATAATTTTAATTCTCTTCACATTGAGTAGATTTTATTTTTTGTTTTATAACTATAAGTCAGATATTTATGACTAAATTCATCAAAAAATGACTAAATGTGTAAACAAAGTAAGTTATATGGCCAAAAGTTCTAACGACCTATAGTTACAAGATTTTGCCTTTAAATTATTAATGAATGGATAAATTATAGCGGGCTCCCCTCAAGTTTGCTATAATTACAAATACTCCCTAAAATCATAAGTACCTTAACAAATACATCCTTGTGATAGCTCATTGCAGGAAGATATTTGTAAGGATATTTGTAATTTCAGGGGTATTTGTAATTTTTCAAACAATAAGAAGGGATTTGTAATAGGTAAAATATTTTTTTTAGTCCCATAAAATAAGGACAGAATTTTTTTTGGTACCATAATAATGGCAAGTAACGATTTTAGTCCCATAAATCTCAAAATCACGCCTAAAAAGTCTCAAAAAATCACACGCCTTTTTAGTTCCAAACAACGCCGTTTTAGTCCTAAAACCAAAACGCACATAACTTTTTTAGACTAAAAATATGTGATCATGAGTTTTATTGGATGACAAGCCACACCTCCCATAGTTGTGGTACCAAACTAAATTCTGTCTTTGTTTTATGGTACTAAAAAAGCATCTTGCCCTATTTGTAATTAAAATAAACTTTAGAAGATGTCCTTGTAATTTATCTTAATTATTGAACCATATTTAAATTTGAATGTATTAAATAATATAATACATCATAATTTTTTTAAAAAAATAATAAAAAAATATTATATAAATATATAATATGGAGAAAAATAAATAAATATATATATGTAAATATAATTAAGGAAAATCTTGTGCATGTTGAGGAAAATTGGGGAAATAAAGGGAAGAGATAAAAGTTGATAAGAAAGACAAGATATGAGTGGTACCCCTCCAAATGTCGAGTAGCCCACGAGACCCACACGTTTCTCCAAAAATTCTTTTAATTCCCTCTAAATTTCTCTCTCTCTCTCTCTCTCTCTCTCTCTCCAAGAGAAAGAGAAGAGAAGAGGAGAAAGAGAGTTGTATGTAGGTACGTACAAGGAAAAAGAATCTTGCCTTTTTACAAACCAAGCTTTCATGGGTGGGACCCCTCTTGTCCTAAAACACATCTAAATAATTCCTCATTTCATTCTCTTCTTTCACCTACTCCCCTCTTATTACCTTCATTCACTTCCTTATTACGCCCTCCATTTCTCATACATATAATTTTTTTCAATTAAATGATAAATTACCATAATGTTAGCATTACCGTCACGCTGCGTCACTTAAACTCTTTTCAGAATTGATTCAATAATGCACTAAATGTAATATATTTGTTATACGGCTCAAAAAAAATTGATCAATTATATGACAAATATACTATATTGGTTGTGTAATAAATTCGGTCCAATTAAACTTGATTTAGATGCGAATTTTGTCTTAACATTATATAATTTAAAGATTAAATTACATGCACAGTTGCTAGTATATATATATAGTTCTCACTTTTAAAACAGAAGTAGTCGATGTATATCAATTTTATAGTATCTGGGCTAATTAGGTTGTCATAGGTTCGTTTTTTCATAATGAAAAATTGTCCGAGTGAGGACTCTTGGTTAGTATTGCAACGATTGCTCTAGCATGGGAACCATTTACAAACGTACAATTCAATATATATTTTAATTGATTTAATTGTATTTGCTCTCCCGTATATAAAGTGATTGGCAAAATAAAGACCTCGGATATAGGAATAACAAATAGCAACCTTGAATTAGTTCATTCTTGGCAATTGGAGGACATTGTCCACCAGAATTTGTTGAGGTGGACCAAACTAAGATTTTTTTTTTTTTTTATTTGGGATTTTCGCTGACCTGATACTTTTTAAATTTTTTATTAGCCACATAAGCGCTTACATATATTACTATTTGTCACCCTTATATCTGAAGCCCTTATTCTGCCACCTTCTTATATAAATTAAAGGCAGTAAATACAATTAAGTCTATTTAAATTTATCTTACACTAATACAAAATCAAACATATTAAAAATCTTGAAAAAAAACACGCACACACATCTCTATATAAAGCGGTCTAATTAACAAAAACACATAAAGTCACTTAAAAAAAAAATAGAACCAAACAAAGCATAAGAGATCAAAGAATAGTGTATGGACAACTTTTTTGCAGTCATGAGATGTAGTTTTAGTGCACACACACATATATAAGTCAAGCTATGTAGTACATAATTATGTACATGTTTCCACAAAGTCACTCAAAGGAGGGGACTTCTTGTCCCCATATCATCTATCAATGTCTCTTTGTTAATTTAGGTTATTAATTACATACGTTACTTAGTATTAAAACCCAAAAATTTCAACTATATACAAACCAAGTTGACTGTATATAATAATTCAGAATATTTTATATATATAATTGGCGCTAGCTGCATGAAGTTAATTAATTTAAATACAATTATGCAAAGAGATTTATTCATTTTGATCAATTGTGCCGACACCCTCTATATTTTATAAGTTTCCGCTTGAGTGGTGGGAGGAATTTGTAATATATAATATGAGTTATGTTTATATAGTACGAGAAATTAAAATTTTATGTAATTATCCTTATTAGTTACACAGAATGCAGGTAATATTTTATTGATAAAATAATTGGTTATTTGATTTTAAAATGTGAATCAATCACGTCGATCATGTTATTTTTTTTAAAAATAAAAGTGATGAATTACTATTAATTAAAATAAAATTGATTATAATTACAATCATTCCTATCGGCATCAATACTATTGCAATAACCATATCATACTCAACAACACCTACTATTACAGTAGACAACAACTCCTACTATGCAATAGACAACATCACACACACATGACAGGATTCGAACCCACCCATGACCTCTAAAATTATGGGGCCTCAATTTTACCAATTAAATTAAGCCTCATTGGCCATTTCATGCTATTAAGTGCACTATGAATCATTAATCATACATGTCGTTATTTTATTTAATGAGATTATTATATTCAAACCAAACATACCTAATCAAATAGCGACCTAAAATTTAATTTCCAAAAAATATTGCATTATATATAAACCAATTTATCCTATACGTGAATAACAAGAATTAATACACACATATATATACTAATTTCGGCCTACAATTTATAGTTATATGATGGGTTTTTTTCCGTATAGATTTAGTATGAAAGTACCAATTAACAATGTGAATCGTATAATGGTCGCAGTAATTTTTGTATTATTATAGTAACGTGGTATGACTCGTTAATATTTTCATAATAGATATATTTTAATAATCAAGTGAAAAAGTATTTGTTGTAATGAAATTTTTAAAAGATAGTATGTGTACGTGTCATTTTGTGGTTGGACTTTTTGGCATTACCAAACATGACCAAGCATCCATAACATATGATGGCATTAATTACTGAATAATTAAGGGGGGAAAAAGGCAATTAATTGAAACATATTTTAGTAGTAATCTAACCACTTTTGGCTTGAAGCTTTCGGAAGTTCCTATTTTGGTGGACATGGATTCTTTCCTAAGTCTCCTCATCTCCCAAGAATGTTGTCACAACCACTCACACACACCCTTCAACATACTGTCCTAAACTTCCTTTTTCCAAAGTTTAATATGTATTCCCAAAACAATATGAAATTGCAATCAACTACATATATTGTATACAGGTCAAGTGATGCCCTTGTGGATTGGTGTATAATTTTTTTGGGGAGATATTATTCATCCCTTAGTTTAGAGTATCTACACTTTTAGTTTTATTGATTGCGGGACTCTCATTTTTTATTCAATAACTTTTAAAAAGTAGCACTTCTGATTCCACATAGCAAATTTCCTGTTAAATACTTAATGGACAAGGTCATGTGGCCGTTAGATTTTCAAATTCAATACTTGAAGACCACGTGCTAAGCATGTGATTTTTTCCTTTGATAATCTACGGAAATGTATATGACCAAAAGTGAGGACCACCCCGTAATCAATTGGGCAAAAGTCCAAAAATCCTAAGTTACTAGACGAGAAAATGCTATTTTTTCACTTTTTATGAATGAATGATAATGTTATTTTATTCTTAAAAATATAATATATAAAAATTATAATCTGTCTTTGAACAGTTACAAAAGAAATAGAGAGAGAAGAGAGAGATTGAAGTAGCAGAAGGGTCTTTGACCATATTTAAGCTAATTTCCACTCAATATTGTTTTTTGATACTTTTTAATTTTTTTAATCGAGAGAAGAGAGAGAATATTAAATATCATTCCACGGCTCTGATTGAAAGTATGATTGATCATAATTAAATAATAATTATTCCATTTATCATGTGAATAGTTAAAATTAATCAAATTACTTTTTAATAAGAATTTTCCAAAAAGGCAAAATAAAAAAATAAAAATTATGGCGACATTTTGGAAAATCAAAACCCTAGTGGTAGATAACTCTACTAAACCAAAACCTAAGTATTTATTCTTATTAGTATATAGGCCCAGATCCAATAGATCAAAGATACGATGAGTCCGAGACCTAATACATTATCCCACATTCGAGTTCAGTCCAATTAGAGTTAAATGATAGAATCAAAGAATTAAATTCAAAATAATAAATACACCTTGGAATTTATAGTTAGTTTTAAATATTAGAAATTATACAGATCCACATGACAGTATCTTATTCATTTAAAATTTGCGATTTACTACTGCCATTTTGGATGTTCTCCGAAAATGATAGGTAAATTATACTTTTAGTTTCTATACTCTGGGTCAAAATTGATTTTTATAAGCATAATTTTGGTCATTAATCTTTACAAATTACGATTTTGGTATAATCATTAAAATTGTGTTTAAAAATACTGTTAAGGAGGGAACTGTAAAGACAAAAATTGTAATATTTTTTAAAGATTAGGAACAAAATAGTGGTTCAAAAAGTTTACGAACCGAAATCATAATAATTTAAATAATTAGAGACTAAAATCATGTCCAAAAATGTTTTTGGAACCAAAGTCAATTTGAAGGATCAAAAGTGTAATTTATCCAAAATGATTCGAAACACTGTGGTTCGTTTGGCGAACACTCAACTTTCAAAAATCACAAGTTCAACATCGGGCTTTGGGCCGGCCCAGTTACATTTACGGGCCTTAATATTTCAAACTTGTGAAGTCCACAGAGATACTAATTTTGAAAGCCCATTTCATGATTAACAAAGTGATTTGGATGCTCAATTTTTGCCTAAACCACAATTTTGAGGCTGTTTTCCTATTGCAAAAGCCTTTTCAGTCTCAGATTTATTAATTACTTTCCAAACGTTTGGATACAAAGAGCAGTGATATTTTCTCGGACTTAATTTTTGTTTTACTCGAATCAAGTTTAATCGAACCAAATTAATTATAAAGCAAGTATGATATACTTGTCATGTGATCGATCATAATTTTTAAACTATACACCAACCACACTACAAGTATATTACACTTGCTATATAATTGATTCACATACAACCAAACTTGGTCCGGATTAAAATTTTTCTTCAGAATCACAATTGGCCAACAATAAGCTACATCAGGTATTGATGTTGTATTTTTCGATTCTACATGGGTTTTATAAATCGACATAGTATTTGGATAAAAGTCTTGTCTATGACACGTCAAACTCAAGTTAATTTTTAATAAATCTGTAATAAGGTTTTTGATATTGATTATCGATATCAAATATCCGAAACTAACCAATAATTACTATTAAATCAAATCTACGCTCATTCATTGATGAAATTTGAACACATACTATCATGATCGCAAGATATTAATTTCACCAACTAAACTATGCTTGAACGATGCTCTAAAATGGTTGTTTTTATACTAATTCCAAAAATATAGAACTTGTGTCTTGTGGTGGCTAATATTTGTGGAGGGGCTCCATACATTATGGTGGATATGTTCGTACGGGAAAAAACTCGTATTTCTTATGCAATTATAATATTTTAAAAAATATTTAAATTGATCAGTACGTGTTAATTATTTTTTAAATTTAGCTCTTACATCTAAACATTGTTCCGCTCGAACTCAAACTATAAATTTTTTAGTTGTGAGCCGTATTGACAAGTCCGACAATCCCTCATTTTCGGTATAGATTTCAAATCTTTATAATCAAGTACAATCAAGACAAGTGATCCCATTAACTAAAGTACTATTTTATCTTGGATCATTGTACATACATAAACGTAGACAATTAGTGATACCATATTTTTGTATGTATTTTTGAATTATTTATGGATATCGCAGAATTAGTGATACATAAAAAATTTATTTTCAACATATAGACACTTGGCTTAAGGGATTTAATGTGTTATAAAAAGGTGCTTTCTAAGAATGTAAATAAATACACAACACTGCAACTTGTCTTTTAATCTTAATAAACTGGTCAACTTGATCGTCGTGGTGCCTTCTGTATATAATAAATAATTTTTTATATTTTAAATTATATTATAAATAAAAAATATATATGTAAAACAAACACACCACAATTCAACCAAAAAAGAAAGCAAAAATTTGAAAATAACAACACAATCAAGTTATATATATTATCGACACAACAAAAAATTAATGTAGTGACTTCACAAAAAGCAGTTTGTGAGTGAAAAATATATATATATATATATATATATTTTATAATAGTACATATATATAGATATTATTTTTCGTGAACAATTGTCTGTAAAACCAAATTAGGACTTCATCCTGGAATATGGTTTTGGGGTTTATTACAGACCAAAGAAAGAACATATATTAATGATGTTTTCGAATTACGTAAACGACAATGTGGCTCGGTGGGAACAAGATTGGGGGCACATACTTTTGCCCGTACACATATATATGTGTGTTTGTGTGTGTTCATACAAAAAGTAGTTGAGCTAAGAGACAATATCCAGACATGGGGATTGTCAATTGTTGATTCCAAGGGAATTTCACTATCCAGCTACCTGCAATTTCACTCTCTCTATGTTTTCTAAGGATAATGTCGTAAGAGTGGTCCTTTTCCCTCCATTTTTTGAATTAAAAGAAACAGCCTTGCAAGTCTTAAGAAACAAATGAAAAGATCAGATAAAATATTTTCTGACAAAGTCAAAATTATTGTTGTCGATATTTTTTGGCAGCAATAATAATTTTTAGAGATATATTTATACCTCTTGATCTATAATTTATTTACACAAGTCATTCCTGTCTTTTGAGTAATTACAAAAATCATCCCTAACAGCCAAAAAATAAGATAGTTTATATAATGATGTTGATGTTCTGAGAGTGTATAGAGGGTGTGTATACAGTTATTTTTAATTTTTATTTTTATTGTAATGTTGATATTCAGAATAAACTTAATAATTATGTCTATTGTAGAGTAATTATCGCATTGTTATCAATGACAGATGTATGTATATTAATAATAAAGAAATACGAAATCATACTCCCCATATCGTTGTGTACGTGTGCTCGAACGATCAACAAATGTATAAACACTAAAGTTTACACCACCCACTTACAATTATGACAACTTGTGTAGGCATTTTCATTATCATTAAATTTATGAGAATATAATCTAATAATAAAATAAAACTAATACTTTATTTATCGTAGCTTGAATCTTGTCATTGACATTCTTTTCCCCAAGTAGTGGATCATCTTCAATTCCTAGTTGATCATCTTTTTCTTTAAAGAGAATAAAAATGATTCCCCAACTCTCATAAAACTCGATTCATAATCAATTTGTCACAGAAATAAAGTATTATTATTGGACCATTCAGTCGTCCCTTCTAACTAATCATAGTTGAAGCTTGTAATGGACGGCTCCCACGCATGTCTCGGGATCCTAAATTACATAATACATTGATTTTTATAATAAAAGGAAATAATTACATCTAAACCCCAAACAACTACGCCTATTTACGCGTACACCAACTAGAAATTTAATACCATTTACACAAACCATCCTATTTTTCGAAAAATTACACATACATCCTCAGAAATATGAACATTGTTATACAAACTATTGCTATGTATAATTTTTATAATTCTGCAAAAGCATGAGTGGTTTGTATAAATATCAGGGATTTTAAATGTAATTATTTCTAATACAAAGTCATTGAATCTCTCTTCTTCTATACTGAAGCTGATCATCAGTCGGCCATAAACCACATACAAATCCACATAGTTTACTACCATATAATTCACAGGTGCAGCTAATACAATATGGCTATATTGTATGAACATCCACTGATTAAAAAATATATCAACAGACAATAAAAGGATAGCGCAAAGGTTAAGAGAGGAGACAACATTTAACCTGTGCATGCCACAACAGGAAATCCTTCGGCAACAATTTATATTCTGTCACTTTGTTTCAATAATGTCAATACATAAGACGATGTTTGTCACTCTCCATGAACCTTGGCTCGGAATTAACTATGAACATATATAATAGAATAAAGAAAAACATCCATACGGATATAATATATTCCAAGTATTCTGTAAGAACATAAGTTCTGTGGGCGTATAAAGCAGTATCTCAAGCTATCGTTTTCAGTCTTATTATCCGTATTAAGATCACCTGCTGTTATTATAATCGGCCTGTTTTTCAAACTTTTTGCATGCAAACATAATAGTACTCGGTATATGAACAAATTTGATCTTAAGGTTGATATTTGAGGTAACAGGAAAATTGTACGAAAACAAGTTCAACAGCCAATCCATCGGGCTAATATTATTACGAACCAGGAAAGCAGAAGACATGAGAAGACGACTAATTCATTTGCTATTTTTCCCAATCGATATGTATAATATTACAAAAGAACTAACATATAAATCCCACTGCAGGAAACAAAAGCAAGAAAAATAGCAGATTGCAGTGTGACAAGCAAGCACAAAGTTCAAAATAATGTTGAGGCAGGGAGAACCAAACAGCACGTAAGGACCATCGTTCCATCATATCATACACATCAAAAACGTCAATTTCTTGGTCATTTCTTAAACCTTACAGAAGTTTCCGGTCTCCATAGATTTAATATTTTATGGATATGTCAGCATCAGCACTTGCACCTTATAATGCAGAGGTGCACTATTCTGCAAAGTTACACACTTTAGCCAATCCCACCCTCATTAGATACTCTCCATGGGGGAAAGCCCTATTCCAAATATTCAATACATCCAATACCCTCCCGGAATCAGATTCCACCCATCTGATGAGGAATTAATCACTTATTACCTGCAAAGGAAAGTGAAGTCTCTTCCTTTACCAGCAGATATGATTACTGATATAGAGCTATATAGTTACAACCCTTGGGATCTACCTAGTGTGTTCACTCTCTATCTTTTCTCGACTGACATCATTTTTCTTATAGGATTTGCTAAGTCTAATTCTTCTATCCATTGTCTCCAAAATACAGGGAACTCTTTGTCTGGAGGAAAGGAGTGGTACTTCTTTACCCCGAGGGATAGGAAGTACCCAAATGGAGGGAGGCCTAATCGGACAGCTGCATCAGGTTACTGGAAAGCTACTGGAATCGATAAGCCAATTCTCAGCTCGACTGGATCAAGAAGAATCGGGGTCAAGAGAGATCTTGTTTTCTACAAAGGTAAGCCACCGAAGGGTCTCAAGATGGATTGGGCCATGACCGAGTACAGACTTCCTGATGCTACTCGTACTTTAAGTTCCAAAGGGTCCATGAGAGTAAGTGTTTTCTGTTCTCTGTCATAATCAACTAATTAATAGTTCCTCATTTCTCAAATAACAAAAGCAGAGATAAGTAATCAGAGAATTATTAGGCAGCTCAAGGCATACATGAAATTGTAGAGTCATACTCTTTTCAGAAGAAAGGAAGGTCAGAAATTCTTCACAAGGTAAAGATTCAGTCAGTTAAGTCTCATATAAAAGGATAGCTATACAAAAATGAACAACTAAGAGACACAGATAATCATATAAATCCACTTACTCAACATTGTAGTCCCATTTGTCGTCCACTATTCAATTTCCGAACTCTTAGTCAACCTAATGTCTGAACAATACATGAAACTTATAGTTGCCAAATAATCTAAGTTATAACATTTCTTATAATCTAGACCAGAAGAATGAGTAACAAAAGTTTTGGAATTCCGTTCAGTTGGATGACTGGGTACTATGTCGGCTTAAGCAAAAAGGCAACACGTCAAAGAATGCACACGAGGATGACCAGAATTCTGATGAATTTCTTGAGTATCTACCCAAGATTGAGGAGCTCCCTTCAGTATACACAGAAAACAGCGCAGATATGCTCGAAAATAATATGATATCAAGTGAATATCACCTAATAGATTCATCCCTTGTTGGACATGATCCTGGGGTTGCAACTATCCCCAGAACAACCTTTCAAAGCCATGGAAGCGGAAACAGCAGCACGACAATATGTGAGCCCATATCTGGAAAATGGAATACTCAGACAACATTTTCTCTGTTCCAGAGTTTCTCTGGTTCAGTACCAGGTAAACTTATGGAGGAGAATAGATGCACAAATATCCAGCAGCCTACAAACATGATAATCAATGAGCAAACACCCGTGGCCTCTCGATCAGGGCAAGTGGTAGCTACAACGGGTACAAACTCGTATCATCAACATGTGTCTGAAGGTAACAGGTTCGGGCCTAATTATTCACCGCACGCCTATATCAACTTACAAGAACTTGATATGCCAGCTCTATCAGAAAACTTTCTACAACAACCAACTTTCCCAAGGAGCAATCCATTTTAATTAGCTTGAACAGTACGATGATACCTCTGCCACATTCGAGATTCAATAAGACCCTGCAGCATACTATAGGGTGCCTCAAATGCAAAATTGATTACGTAATCATGTGTATATGTGCTCTAAGGTCTAAACTTGTATGTAACAATTCGTATGCTTATGTGTGTAATATGTTAATAACATGAAATCTTATGGATCTTGCTGACATCAAACTGAAGGTCCAGCGTTCAAGATTTTGTTGTTTATCTTCTTTTGTTTCCTCTTTCCCCAGAAATACTGCATCGAGTTCCATAAGATACTGAAGCAAAATAAGACAAAGGCCTCCAACTGAAAAAGCTCAGTCAGGCAACTTTATTACCAATCTTCAATTTGCGCTATTTAGAGGAGTGCAGGAAATAAAGACAACTGAACGATGCCACTAATTTAAAGTTCATTGACACAAAAAAAAATTGGCCTTTCCATAATCAGTTTTCTTAGAAGCAGCATCAGATTCTTTCTTTAGATGTAGGAGAAACCAAACGAAATTGACTCCATCAACCAGAAACCAGAAAAGCGAACTGATACAGGAACATGGAAATGAAGGATGTGGTGTTAGCTATGTTCGTGCTTTCCTGTTTTTGAGAAACATGAAGTGGAATCAGCTTGGATTGGCTCTAACAAACAATTCTAAAAATGAGTATAATTGGAATCACAACACTGGTTGGATAGTAGAATAGGTTTACTATGGCTTAGCTGATGCTGGGTCATCCGCAGTTACACATGGGCATAAAACAATCATCCAATGACCTAGCTTGGGTTATAGCCTGATGACCACTTCTTAAGTAACCATAAAATCTTGGGTCCTTTGCTTTGGCAGGTGAAGGACTACAAAGCAAGAAATGCTGAGGCTAATTTATTACACGGTGTCCTGCATATGGGGGAACTTGAGAAATCTCCCAAATGATTTACTGTTAAAGATAGAAATAGATTGAAAAGGCTTAACTATATCAGAGACAATAAACCAGATGAAGGAAATGAATTAATAGAGAATTTTTCATTGAGGATAAGAAAGCAATTGTACTATTTCATCCACCAACAGTAAAAGTCCAAGCTCAATTGAGCCAGTTTTGACAAAGGTGCCTGCTAAATTTGGGATAAACCAAAGGATAAAGATTGACACACTAAACATACATGTGAAGGAGCAAACCCGAGATCACGAAATCCAGCTAACACGTCGAATCTTTGGAAGCACTCAGGTAAGCACACTGCATGAGTGAAGTAACATTCAGTTAGTACAAGAATTTGAGCAAGAACTTCACAGCAGATAGAGTAATTACTTAAAAAGTGGGGATTCTGTATATTATTTCCAATATAGTAACACATTAAAAAGTAAAGTTTAAACAGATCAGCACACAGTAAGCACAAAGAATATTTGGTAGTATCTTGGAAGAACCCCTTCGAAGCTGACCAGCAGAGCTCCTCTCCCAACCCCCGGCCACAGGACACATAGAAGAAGAGGATGAGGTCTAGCATATGGCATAACTTCTAACTTCATGTTGCGATCTTTTATCTACCCAATTGAAGGATTACATTTTAATTAAAAAAACAAAAATGTCATCTTAATAGCATAGTGATGTAGGACCAAGGCTCAAGACCATTCGCAAAACCATGAACTATAGCCCATCTGAATTAGTATGTACATGACGTTTGGCAGGCATCTGGAATCATGACTTTCAATCAAAGGCCAGACTACTTACTTGTATAAGTAGAATGCAATTCCGAGAAGAATACACATCAGAGTGATATCAATGCAGAAGTTCCGACTGGACCTCACCTGCAACGCATTGATGTAAGACAGGAGGAGAACGTGTATGAGAAAAAAAGAAAACCTTTTCAATTAGGAAACAGTATATGTATAATTACCCTGTTAACTGTTTCCTTCAGTCTAACATTAGTATTTCTCAGGTCACTTGCATTTTTATCCACCTGTAAGATAACAAAAATATTTAGGTTAAATAAATTCTTCTTTCTCAACAAGAATATTACTGGCCTCAGGGGGCAAATGCTAAGACCTTCTCCTCAATTTCATCCATTAAGGGCACCTGCCTATCCAGTTCCTGGAAATAGGAAAGAGAAGAAGGCGAAACAAATTAGTCTCTTTTTCTATGGTAGCATCAAATGTGGAAAAGAAAATACAAGAAGCAAACCTCATTCATATCCTTTGCCAAATTCTTTAATACATCTAGACCCTCGGATATTATGTCCAAACCTTGATCCTGCATGAGATGGAATTTAATTATATAAGGCAATTGGATAATGCTTACAGATATATTCTGAAGACAAAGTGGAAAAATGCAAACCTGCTTCATTTTCCGCATCTCAAACTCTTGCCTAAATTGACTTGATTCTTCGCTTTGTTGAAAGAACTCATCATCAAAGTTACCATCTGATATAGATATATAATGTCATAAAAAAAAATTGTATAATCAACTGATCACGAGCTCCATGTACAAGAAAGATCAGCATCAATAATTACCAGAGTCGAGCTTTATGTTTTTATGAGATGATGAAACTTCCCAGCCCTTGGGTCCCGCTGTTGTGCTATCTGGTATGGCTTGAATTCTCTCTGGAAGTGCAAGAACCAGCTCAACACGAGCTTCCAGTTCTTCTTTGGTAAGCCCTTTCACCTGTTGGCAGTGTATTAATAGTCAAACATATCAATATCAGAAAGTATCCTCAGCTGCAACATAATCAGTCCATTTACTGAAGGAGCCCCGTTTGGTCAAAAGCACCTGTTCAAGCTTGTTCATTGGTTATCAGATTGATTGTTTTTGTTAAAATTATTATGCTTTCTCTATGGCCTATGCCATTTCAATAGAAGAAGGAGGTTTCATTTGTAAAAAGGTGGATAAAGTAGAGTTGCAGCATTACAAATGGGGAGTTCTGTATGGATATCCAAGAAACCAAATGAAGCATTTGATACTGTTGCTGCAGTAGCTTCAAGAATGTTCAAGATAAAACGCTTGCAGTTTATCTCTTGCTCCTTGTTTCTCTGTACTAGGTAAACTCTTGTCAGCTAATTTAATGTACAATGTTTCTTCCACGCCTTTTCTTGTTTTCCTCAAGGAACTAGGAAGGAACCAAGATTCTTAACAAACATAGTTTGGTGATCCCTAGAAACCTCAGGGGCTTCCTACACCTTAAGAATGTGATAAATATTTGATGGTGTCCACAATTTCTCAAAATTTTGACGAGAAGGGAAAACAGAAAATTTTGGACAAGCAGAACAGGAGGTTCACATTTTTTAAATCTTTTCTGCCGGGCTCATAAAAGAGAAGCATATACACATCAATCGCACAGATTACTTTATCTTCCAAAAAATATTAATAGGCCAAAGAAAATTTTGATTATATTTTGTCTTTATTTGAAACAATTCACTTTCATTTTTTACATTTGATTATTGCTATACTTGATAATAATAGATAACTCATTACTTAGTAATAAATTATATTAAAAGTAAATTTCAAATTGCATTGCAATCTCAGAGAAATCAAATTTGAAATTTTATAATCTAAACTCTTGAATCTAAATTTAAGTTTTTGCAGTCAAATGGTATCTTTAACGACAAATAAATATTTGTGTCCTATATTTTATTGTATTAGAACAAGATTGCTACTTTTAATCTCTTTTTGAATGGAATTGACTATTAATATAAAAAATATCAAAATAATAAAAATATAATCTTCAAAACCAAATAATTAAAATGAAAGTCAAACGATTTAAATAAAGACATAATATATTGATAGAAAACTATGCAAATTCGATATTACATAATATTTATTTTAATATCTAAGGATAAAATGACTATTACATGAAACATAATAAAAAATATTAAATGGGTACCAAAATGATATTATTAATGGTAAAACTCGAGTACATTCATTTGCAATTACTCAAATTCCAAAGTTTCATTAATGGCAAAACTCATGTACAATTTTAAATGTTACCCAATCTATATATCCTAACGTGTGATTTGCCTTTTGGTCTTTCTCCATATGTCATGAGTCATGACGTACTACCTCAATTGTCCATTCCATTTTAAACAGATTGAATACAAACAATGATCCATAAAAGTTTATCATCTCTCTATACTCAAAACATCGTAAAAAACATTTGCAAAAATTTCAACAACATGATCTTCTTTTTGGAGGGGTGAGGGAAAGGGAAAAAAAAAGAATAGAGAAATTGACCTTTTTCTGAGCAAGTTTCTGCAACTTAGGCAACTCTTCCATGAGCCTAGCCTTCGTCCGCCGCACCTCCGCATTCATCGCCACCGCAGCAGCCCTATTTGTCTCAACCGCCGCCACCTCCGACTTCTGCAGACGAACATTTTCAAAATTCGAAAAGCAATCACATAAAATAACCACCAACCAAAATAAAGATAAAACAAAATCAACAATTACAAGTGGAAATTAATGAACGGAAAAATTAGAAAAACACAGACCCGGAGAGTGGCTTCAACTTGGGATTCAAAGGCGGCATAGAGGCGGGCAAAGGCATCATCGGAGGAGGCGTTTTCGGAGCGCAGCTTCTCGACGTCGTATTTGTCATACTTCTTGCAAATGGAATCAACCCTGAACAGAATGTCGATCACGCTCATTTTTCTTCTGATCTTTGTCCTTTTCTTTTCTCTTTGGGGAGAAGGAAAAAGGGCTTTGATTTCTTGGAATGAGAAGAAAATGAGAATGAGAAAAATGGTGAAATTCTTCTCTTCCTTGCATTTTTCCTTTATTTTGCTTGACGCAGGAGAGGGCGGAGGGTTCACCGTTAATGCCGGTTACGACTGGCGCTACAAAATACGCGCGAATGATATTCTCGACACAAACATGAAAATTAACAATAAAAGGATTAAATTTCACTAACACCCCTGTAATTTGGTCTAATTACACACGAAAGCCCTCAATCTTTCATAAAATTATAAATGCAACTTTGGATTTTGTAATTTTAATTACAAATACACCATTATAAGTGAAATTTTACACAAATATTTTTTAAAGTACATTACACTAACAACTCCGTAAATTGTATATTTATAGTTTTAAAAATGACAGAAAATATTTATATAATTAACTAATGTAATTTAATTTAAATAAAATTAATTAATCATCCACCTATATCCATAGTTGCATTAGGGTTCGGTTCATCTACTCTCAAATTCAACTTAATTTCAATTTCAAGCCCTAATATTGTGTTCGAACTCAATTTCATTTGAAATCAGGACAAAGAAGTTAAATTAGATCAATATTTCTTCTGATCAAATGTAAGTATACAAATACTTTTTATATGGTAGAATTATAGATATCCTTCTTATATTAAATTTAATTACACAAATACATTTTGATATTAAATTCAATTACACAAATACTTCTTGATATTTAAATTTAATTACATAAATACTTTTGGAGTCTTATCCCAAGGTGTATTCGTAAAATTTTGCTTTTCAATAGCAAATGTATTTATATATACCATAAAAAGTCATGTATTTATTAAACATTTAAAGTAATATTCTTACACAAAATTAGTTCGATCACATCAAATTAACCATATAACAAATGTTTATGTTTTATGATTATGAGCATGTACTAAATATATGATAAGTATTTATTATCCTTAACTTAATTTTTCACAATATCCGCATGTGCTTCTCCCATCTCTGCACTCCTAAATTCCCTCATTATTTCCTCTTTAAGTTTCAAATACTTTCTATTATACCTTATTCCAAATCAAACAAATAGGAATATTAAATAAAAAGTGTCTCATTATTTTAATTATACATTTTTGTCCAAATGGAAACTTTCACATGGAACAAATTCCGCATTCAAATCCAAAATAAATAAATAAATAAGCCCGACAATGATCATAATCAACAGCTAGGACATAATGATCTATTCGGGGACAGGACGAGAGGTAATCTCCTCTGATTGAGTAGAAAAAACTGGAGAAATGGACTAAAATAGTGAACCCGACAGTGAAATATCCTGCAACTATACAGCGGACGTATGAAAATTATATGATTTGAATACAGAGTCACAAAGAGAAGAGAAACAAACTGCGGTTTTAATCTCTTTTCCTACAAATGTTGTGTTCCATCATGAAGTTTATTGTTGTTGGGAGGAAATGCAGCCTGGTACTCCTGTAGTATGAGATTTCATGAGGATCAGTTCTCGAATGATTCTCCAGCCATGTAATGTTTGCGCACCATTTTCTTGTACTCTGCAATTCAAGAAGATAAGAATCGTTGATGTGCAAATTGTCAAATCAAACCGACTGCCCTCGCTTGTTGGAACTACTCATGGTTGAATAACAAAATTGAGAGAGAGATGAAAAGAGGGAAATTTAACAGACCTTCCTGGTTTTTCCAAAGTGAAGCAGCAAAGCTGTTGAGAGGGCTCTCGGTATTTGGTTCTGAATGTGAAAATGAGAGCGTAAGAGCAAGAAAGAACGTAGCTGAACCAGATACGACAAAAAAACTGAAAGATAGAAACATCACTCTGACCTCCTAATAGACTCTGGATTGACAAAAGTATTGTTCTGCAATCATATGCTGAAGACCATTTATCCTGCAAAGAGACATAAAAACACGCATTATCTACAGCCAACAATGCAGATTAAGGCATGACCTTTACGTTCTGCAGTGGGGATTATCCATGTGTATGGTGTTTTCACATCTAATCCATCGAAGAACTTCCAAAAGATAGTAGACGAATACGAATAGCAAGAGGTATATAGTATCATACTCAGAGTCTCATATGTACATAAATACAAAAAGCAAGAGGCATATAGTAACGTAAGTACACGAATACGAAAAGCGAGAGGAAAAAGAATAAGACAATAGATAGAAAAAAGAAAATTCCAGATTTACTTTAAGTACCTGAAGGATGTCCAAACAAATATTCCCATACTGGTCGACATTTGGGTGGAAGCACATTGTCTCAAACTTAACTTGAGGAGGCTTAAAAGGATAATCGAGTGGAAATCGCAGGGATAGCTTGTAAGATAGACCCTCATACATGGTTCCTCTGCCACCTTCAATAGTGCCAATCCAAGTAAATATGCTCTCCCCTTCAGGAAAGGCAGATACTCCCAGGTCGCCTCCAGTCATCTACACAAATGCATAACAATTGCCAATTAGACAGCTTTGGTTTGAACAATATATACATTACTCGAGCAACTGGAGGTCTTCCTCACATTATAGATTATTAAACATTCTTCATAAAACAAATTAACCGTAGTTTCCACATAATTATTTAGCTGTTAATGGAAAATATCCTCAAGTCTGGCATTGTCCATGTATCCAAATTTAAAGCAGTTTCCTTGTAATTTTATGGTTTCAAAGTAACTTCAATCAACTTTACATGAAATTTACTTTCATTTGAAGCTTGAATGGTCTAATCAAGTAGTTCTACGGTATAATTACAAGAATTTTGTAATATCTTCTTCTCAATTTGATTACATTCATTGGTTACTTTGAGCTACTTTACATGATAAAGTTCAGCATCACACAGCTCTGTTTCTTGAGGTTTATATGTGGTTACAGTTTCTTGGAAAGAATGATAGTCGGCAGGCAGAAACGGTATGTATTCTCAAAACTTGTTCTCAAGGAAACAGAGTACACATATACAATTTGTCAGAGACGAATCACATAGTAACATATATTACTGAATAGCGGAAAATACTGAAAGAAAGAATCCAAGGCAACAAGAAAACGATGACTAGTGGCTTTCTCAGCCTTTCTTTCAGCAGATAGTAGGAAAAATCTATTTGTGGCTGTCGTCCATTACAACTTCATCATATGATGATAAAAAAGCACAGATGGTTCAAATTAACCTCTATGAGATTAAATTCTTCGTTGAGCAAGACAAGATAAAAAGATAAACAACACTGGCATTTTTTGGAGTTCCATGGAAAGCACAAAACAAACTAAGACACTATTATCACATAATCAGCCTTAATATCTAGCTTAAAAGTTGTAACAATGAAACATTAAATTCTATTTTCGTCTCTGTCCATCCAATTTCTAAAATCATTTTCCTTGAAGCATTTAGAATGAACCAAATCTAGGAAATAAGTCACTCCAATTGCAACACTGGCACATCATAATTCTTTCATTCCCTTCATCTAACTGACAAACACATTTCTTCTTCCAATAACCCAATTAAAACCAAAACCCACTGTAATAAAATCATCAACCACTAAAACTATAAAAGAAGTAAAATCACAGTCCTCATCTGATTAAAGGCAAACATACCATGAGAGCCATGAGCTCCTTCTGCAACCTGCACAAACACATCGAAATCAAAACCACGACAAGAATAAAAGCACCAATCTTGATTCATTTTCTTGAGAATTATTCAATCAAACAAACCCATTAAAGAAAAAAAAAACAAAAAAGAATCAAGAACTCCACCTTTGGGTAACAGAATTGGTATCAACAGGATTAGGAGAAGATTTGACTTGCTTCGACGATGGGGTGGGCGGAGACTGCTGCTCTTGACGATGACGTGATTGAACATCATCCTCACCTCGAACCTCCATCAAATAATCCTTCGATTTACTCCAACTATTTTTTATACAATCAACAGTAAAGCAAACAGGGATCGGTGGGTCGGATTGTGGAGTCCGGCTTGTGGGCTCTTTGCATATATATCTTGGCCCTGCAATTATTAACAGACAAGTGAAGAAAGGTGAGAGAGAAAAGGGAAATTGAGGGGAAGTGAAGAGTATTTGATGGATTTGGCATATTTCAGAAAAAGTCTTAGAGCGTATGAAATTGTTGCACGAGTGCTATAAGAGAATGGGTCACATCGCAATTCGCATCAGGATGTGGGGAAAGGTGGGGGCTGGGGCTGGGGCTGTTGTGCGGTGCGTCCTCTTTCTCTCATCTTTCCTATTGGCTAAATTTTAATTTACCCCATGTATTTTGTTAAATTAACAAAAAGAAACTCTTTATTCTTTTGAAAATAGGTAAAAAGATTTTTTTTATTTAAAACTTCAGCAAAAAAAATTCATTCCATTACAAATTGATGAAAAGTGGTGCCAACGTGTGGGCGGGACTGCTGGTTATTGATTTCAGTCGTTTTGATCAATATTTTAGTTTATTTTAAACTAAAATACCTCTTATATATAAGAGACGAAGTCATTTTTTATATGCATTTTTTTAATTATTTTTAATTTATTTTGAGTATTTTTTTATTTTCATCTCTCTAAAAAAATTTTAAAAAAATCTTTTAATTATATTTATTTAAAAATACGAAAATATTATATAAAATTTTTAATATTTAATAATTTAAATTAAAAATTAAATTACAATCACAATATAAAATTTAAATATCTTAACAAATATAGATATTAATAAAATATAAAAAGTATACATTACCAACTAATTTAAATCTTATATAACTAAAAATTATTTTTATATTATTTATATATAACTAAAAATTATATATAAGGACATACAGATCAAACGATGTAAAAGTTTAACGCCGTTACACTTCAAAATAAAAAAAGACCATGTGCTGAATTAAAAAACACTGGGGGGAGTTTACCTATTTTTAAAATAAGTGAATTTTTTTATTGAGTTTTTAAAACACATAATTTTTTTTTTTTTGCACTTTTCCATTTCCTTATTTTTATTTTAATTTCTGGGTTAAGTTTGATTATTATTTACACTCAAGACTCTTTTACTTCGAGTGATATTAGGTTAGTATAAATTAATAATAAATTAAATATGAGATAAAAATAAAATTATCAAAATATATATCTTGTTTATTAGTATCGATAAATTTGAGATTGAACTAATTTTATGTTTACTTGTAGTACTTATTTAAAATAAAATAAATAATAAATTATCAATTTTTAAAATTACCCTTTCATTAAAACTCAGAACCAACAAGAAAAATTAGAGGCAATATGAACAAGCAAAAAATAATCACTTGAACCCATGTAAGATTGTGATTACAAACTCATCTCAACAAGTGGGTTTTGCATTCACGATTTACTCATTAGTAGTAGCGGGTCTTAGCCATTAAATACAGGCCAAATAAAGTAAAAATAAACAACTCATTAAACAGGATTGGATAGATATCAAGCCTAATCCTGAGACTAAATGGGGCCTCAAAAATATGATTGGGGAAATGCATTGAATAGGCTGAGAAGGATGATTTTGTCCTTTAAAGTGATGAAAATCACATAACACTTTAAGGGTCAACGTCTTTTTGAACGGGTCTCGATCAGTCCGACCCAATGACTCAATTTATCATTTGTTTATCTATAATCTGGCTATTTATCGGACACATGGTATGTACGGTCTTTGGTACATAAATCTTTATAAATATATTAATGGTCTATTTATACAGGAATATATTTAATACCATTCAATGCCATTCTACAATCCCTATAACTTTAAATTCAAAAATAATTTCAATTTCAAGGATTTTAGTTGAGGTGGCCCTCAACTAAGCTATCGCTTTGTATGTAAGCCAACCTTATGATCTAGATTGTAATGCCCATCAAGACTCATATCTTTATAAATTGAGTAGCATATCAATTTAATTTTTTTTATTATTAAAAAAAATTTAGATAAATACAAAAAAAAAGCTCCATAGAATAAATAAAAATATCCAAACCTGACCATTAATGGAATGTGTAATGATGGATAAATTATTTGTCACTCAACTTGATATTAAGTATTAAATTTTATATTGAGTTGTCGAATTTTTAAATATTGCATTTAGTCCCATTACTTATATATTAATCAAATTGGATTCATTTTTTAAACTAAGTTTTTATATTATTTTTATGTACATACGTGTGTATATATATATATATGTATCGTAACCTAATCAGTAGCGTTTTTACTACCGCGACATTAGCAACATCGGCAATGTTAAGACACCAAAATAGTTCGAGAACTCCAACAACTGAAATTTATTTAAGACAAAAAAAAAAGGGACATAGAGCTACGGAAACTACACGTGGCAACTACAGAGTTGAGAGTTCTGGAGGATCCAAGGCCCGCGACCCGACCAGGGAAATTAGGACCCGGATTTGACGCGGTAGAACTTGCCGATGACGTGGAGGACGGCGACGAAGCCGATGAAGCAGAGGCTCATGATGAGGACGACGGTGGGGCTGATCTTCAGGCCCGGCGAGTCGTCCGTGTAGAAGCGAAGCATATTGCTGCCGGGCCCGCCGCCAGCAAGGCCGGACGAGCTGACGGAGGAAGAGGCGCTACCCAGCCTCCGTCGACGCATCCCGGCGGAGGCGGCGGCGGAGCCACGGGGGGCGACGAGGCCGGGGCGTGAGGTGGAGGCGGAGGAAGCCTGGGACTGGGAGGAGCCTCGCGCCATGGTAGAGTTGGAGGTGTTACCTGTGAGCAGACTACTACGGCACTCTCTATATGAGCGAGTCAAGTTAATTTTGAGTGAGAATTCTAGTAACTTGTACTGATGTCTAGCCCAACATTAAAATCGTCTATTATTTATTAGGGTTCAATTTTATCTGTCAATACAAGAATTGTGTCCATGTGTAATTTCTGTATAAGTATTTGTGTAATTTATTTATAAGTACTCATGGAATTCATCTATGATTTTAAAGGCTGTTTTGTGACGGTGATTACAGTCGAATCTACTTTTTATATATATATATATTAATTATTATGGCACGCTGTTTGATGAGGGTGTATTTTATGTTATTTTCAATCTATATTTTGCCATTTTTTTATTGCTAAAATATTTCTAATCAAATGGTATATTGCAACATTAATCTATTAAGGATTAATGGGATGAAAAAGAAAAAAATGAGTCAAAAACAAAAATGGACAGAATAGAAAAAAAAAGTTAGGCGTGGGCACTTAACTAACAGAATCGTGGCCGGAAAAGGAAGACTCAAAGACTCGAATTTGACAAGAAATTGAAATTGATTGGAATATCCTTTTTATGAAGAGAGATCACTTTTGCTGAATAAATGTCTTTAAGACTATAATATTAATTCTTTTAGTGTTTTTAGTCTTGTTAGGAAATTACCTTTTTTAGTACTAGTACAATTAGATAATTAGTAGTATATAAAAAAGTGATGTAATTCCATAGAGACATCTTTTGATCTCTCATTAGCATGTTAGGCTAGTTCTTTTAATTTCAGTTAAAGACTTGGTGAATGCTTAATTACAATTAGTTGTGAGATCTAATTTATACTTTCTATTTTCGTTCATATTGGTATTTGTGTCGTTTTTTGTGCTTTTATTACAAATAGTCTGATTTGTGAATGATAGATATCTTTATTCATTGTTAAGAATATTTGCCTAACCAATTGAATTTGCAAATTCGTAATTGTGTGTTTAGTACAACGATTAGTGGTAATACAACATAATTGATCATGAACAAGTATTCAATTTTATTGTGGGGAATGCACAATCCAACTTAAATAAATCATCGTAGGAATTTATTGGTTAGAATTAAGTCTTTCTACTTCTTAATGCTGTAGGTAAATTAAATTTTAAGGACGTTCCCAAGATTGTTTATTGATTTAGGGATTTAGTCAACGAACATTCCTTGACTATCAAGAAATGTGAGGTTGTTAGGTCGTACCAATGACTATAACCAATTTATCTATCATATTGTCATCCTTACATCTATGGTCAACCGTGAAATTAAACATAATCATGTTTTTAACTGAAATTTTTGTCTCATATTTACTCCTCTTTGAATAACTTTTTTCATCTCTTTAATTTTAGGTCTAGATTTTTAATCAAAACCCCCCCTTAAACTTCCACCTCTACTTTTTAAAAAGAATTAGTTTGAAATCAATATTTGTGGATTCAACTTTACTTATAGCTTTCATAAGTTTTTAGTCGAGAAATATTTTTGGTGGATCCGATACCCATCATTGTCATTGTGTGGATATAATAAATAATTTTTTACATTTCAAAATGTATTATGAATAAGAGTAAAATATATAAATTAATATATTATATTAATAAAAAAAGAAAAAATAATTTATCAATTAATGTAAATTTTAAAAATTTGAAATAATTAGTTATTTTATCATAAAGGACAATTTTTACTTCATAAAAAAATAGTGTAGCAGTATCATTAAATACTTTTATGAGTGTGGAGGGGTTATTTTTTAAAAAAAATTAATATAGATAAAAAAAGTTATACTAAAACAAAGTAAGGAGATCTTGTGGTTAGGATATTGTTGTAAATTAATAAAGTTTAGTAGTTGTGGTTATGGTGGGGAGGAATATGATTAAAGTTACTTGTGAGGATCAACATGATTAGAGATGCCAAGGGTGGTGTTGACCGTTGATTAATGAAGCACAAAAATTTGGATGTATTTGGTGGTTGTCCCAAAAAGTCGTGGTAGCTTGTCATTGTCAATTTTCAGGCATCAAATCAATGTCCAAGAATCCGTGTGGACTGCTACTTTGTAATAATACAAATGGGCCTTTTCTGCCCTGTAATTCCGTTTCATTAAAATTAGCCCCTATTTATTTTCTTTCTTTTCCATTTTCCTTTAGGCATATTAATGTTCTCAAGAAACATGAACAAGGCCTTCTCCGTAATCCATTTTCCCCAGCTTTACCCATCATTTGGGCCAAGAAAACAAGTATGACTTTTGTGGCAATCCTAAACCTTATTAGCCCCAACATTACTCTTATCAAACGAAAAGTCCTCGTTGTGTATATTGATCTCATGCTGCTCATCATGTGGCACCTGTACTGACAACGGCGGCCTCACCCGAGCGGAGGAGCCGGGCAGCTCATGTTGGAGCTCCAGTACCTCATGCTCTACCTCGGCGCGGTGGTGATGACTAGACGGCGACGAACCATTGCCTTGGTGGGAGCGAGTGGTGGAGGGCGAGCCCTCTATGTCCCAACGATCCACGTTGGAGTTTGATTTCCATGAGGACGTTTGGAAGCTATCCATTTCGCTCCGGTGATGGCGGAGGAGGTGGACAGGCGAGAAGCCGTGGGACGGTGTGGGCGGGCGGGTCGACGTGGGCGTGGTAGGGGCGGAGTGCTTGGTTTGCTTGATGTGTTTCTTGGCCGTGTGGTGCCAGTTCCTTAAGGCAGCGGCCACTCGTTCGTTGAATATGGTTGGTTTCATAGTTGACCCCATCTGCGTCATGTTATTATTAGGCATAGCAGAGTTAAAAGTCTATATATGATCCATGCCCTCTAGCCTCCAAGTAAAAGGAGAAACTGAAATGCCCTCATTTTAGGGGAAATTTTAAGTCAAATCTTAAACAATATTAATAATTCTCATTATAAATAAAATATAATAATAATAATAATATTTAATTTTAATATACAGATTATTACTGTTGATAGATAGTAACAAGAATTTTGACAAAAATTATCTGTGTACAAAACTATTGACATAGAAATTGTATAGTATTAATTAGCTTAGTAACAATCATCAATAAATATGATATGACACTATTATTATATCATCACTAATTTATTACTGTGCGGATATCATTTTTGAAAATCAAATTATAACAAATTTAAAAAAATTGTTAATTTCTAACATATATTATTGATGATGATTTTGATATATTCACTTAATATTTTGCTATGAATATTAATTTTTCCTATAGGGACATGCAACTCTGGATGTGTTTAGTACAACACTAGAAAAAAAATGAATATTGACTACAATTTTAATAGTTATGAACTAAAAACTGTAGTAAATTATTTTTATTGACCGCAATTAAATAAAATCGAGGCAAAAATATAGATTTACCACACAAAAAAAGTTATTTGACATGGTTAAGACATGGTAAAAATATATGACATGACTTTTAGCCATGACAAATGTTTTACCTACCCTCACAGATACTACGGTCAACAACCATTGTATGACGTGGTTAATGATGATTGTTATGATTACTTTACTATTAACCATGATAATTAGCAAATCAGTTATGTGTGTAAATATGATTATAATATAGAAAAATAAAAGAAATTGTATAATCGTAAAGATTGATGCACAAATTAATTTTTAAATATAATATAAATCGTAAATCATCTATAAATAATTACAATTTTTGTAAAGAAGAAACAAGCAAAGATAATTTTATAAAATATAAGTGCTTGCAAATGTGGATATATATATATATTAGTTTGAGGGAGTAAAATTTATAGTTAATTTTCCAATTTTTATTAATTCTTCAGAAGAAAAAGATATTTAAATCAAAACATATATTATCAATAAAAATAGTTAATTATTATAAATCCCTGTCACTTAATTAACTAATAGTAGAGATATGTATTACCTGAGTGACGAGGGCATAAAGTGGGAGAGTGACGTAGCTGCAAAGTATCTGTATGAGAATCCTGCTCATTACCCAAAAAAAGAAAACATGATTAATTACCCATTAATTACGTGTGAAAATATGGTTTATAGATAATAATTAACTAATTAAGCAAGCAAGCAATAATATAAAACTTATAAACATTACACCTCACCCCATAGTGATTCTGATAACGATATCCTCCACATGTTCATGAAAACACGATTTCAACCCGAATTCATACTATCACACACAAAGAAAAGCGTATTACGAGCTAGCTAATTATACCTAATTAAATCTACAAGAAAATAAAAAATAATATATAGGTACATATTGTGTAACTAATACGCATGCAGCTTACCCAAGTCCATGCAAACAAAGCCAGCTGAAACGCATTCTGCCATATCAAATATTTATAATTAATCAACAACTAATATTAAAATAAAAAAAAATTAAACGAATTTCACGTATAGCAATAAATAATTAAGCCCATTTTCCAAATTTGTAGTTGTATAAATAAATGAAATGTACGAAAAAAATAATTAATGGAGAGAGCAGAAGAAACTAATATATACCTGAAAGAGTACAAAATTGATGAGGTAGAGAATGAGCCGAGGGCGATTGAACCAGAAAAGGTCGTCTCCAGGCTGAACCACGGGCACGCCCTTCACCACCTCGCCCCGCTCTTGAATTCTCACTCCCATTCTCGTTATTATCACTTGCAACTTCGTCCCTACCACTAATATTATCTGCAATAATTATTATTATTGGCTATAATTTTATTAGTTATGGACTAAAAACTGCGGTAAAAATTTTATACTGACCACGATTAAATAAAATCGATGCAAAAACATAGATTTTCCACAATAAAAAAGTTATTTGCCATGACTAAGAGCCGTGTTAAAAATATTTGATGTAGCTTTTAACCATGCCAAATGCTTTAGCCACTCCTGTAGTTATCACGGACAATAACCGTTGCATGACTGTGGTCAATGATTATTTACTATAGCTATTTTATTTTTAATTATGACAGTTAGCCATAACAAAATATTGTATGTTTTGTAGTGAATGTAGAGATAGTGAACATTATGAAAGTCGAACTTTAATTAATATGGATGTACAGATAGAAATTGGAGTACTTACAATCAATGGGATGAAGGGAAGCCAAAGATATGAATACCAACCTGTCAACAAAAAAATATACAACGATTTATATATGATTTTAGAAAAAATTAAGTTCATTGACCTAGAATTAATTCTAGATGTGTGCATGTAGTAGATATATTGAAGTATGCTATATATATTTGATTCCTTAATCCAATCAAATAATTATTGATGTATATATATATAGTTCGTATATTAATTAATAATTATTTATAGGAGATATTAACTTTTAATTTTCCATGACACTGCAATATATATATATATATATATTATTACTGATAAACTCGAGTAAATGTATATATATAATTATGTGGTAAGAATTATCTAAATATTTTCATTAATTAAGTATATTTATTGAAATTGAATATCACTCACCATGAGTATTGAAGAGTAGGAACAGCACAGCAAAAAGCCATATTGGTGGGCTGAAATTAGCAATCAACAACAAATATTGGCTAATTAATTAGCTGCTACGAATTTATTATTAGAAATTAATCAAACATAGATAACATGATGAAAATTAAATAAAAAGCACATGAATTAAAAACCTAATTCCAACGACCACTTTGAAGTCCTCTTCGAGTGACCGATTGATATACTTTTGAAAGTCGAATTTGGCGTGGCTTTGGGGTGCCAAATGTGCCTAATTTGTCATCACAATATTGCAAACTTATCAAATAAAATATATAGATCATGATAGATGCTCGAATAAAATTTACTTATGATTAAATTAAAGTGAATGTAAAAAAATTAAATAATTTGAATCATATAATGTTAGATTAAATTTATATTGTACTTATATGATATTATATAGTTTTAATCATATTTATTTATACAATTTTATATTTCTAAATTCAGTAATTATGACCGTTAATTAATATGTATATTATAATTTCGATTTGAATAGTCGAAAGATGTCGATAGAGGCTTTACCACTATGAATCCATGACGCAGAGTTAGATAATCGATTTTTGGAACAGATCTTACGAATTGTCTGAAAAAACAAACCTGCAAGAAAAAAAAAAATAAAAGAAATTCAACAAGTATGCATAATTAATTTTAAAATACAATATCCAAAGACTAGTTAGATGGGAACTTTAATATTTCAAAAGTGAAATAAAATAATTAAATTGTGGGCTTTATTAGTTATGATAGGACCAAACTCAACTTGGAGTTATAATACAAGTGTTTCTAGTGGAAAATGTCAACACCCTTTATCTTGAGAAAAGGTCAAAACCAATGTGAAAGGGCATTTTGGGTATAATGAGGAATGATTGTAGGCCATTCGGGTCCTTGTCCTAAGAGGGGGCATAGAATGACTGCTGCCTTGTCTTTGTCCATATAACAATTTCAACATTTTATTTAATAATTTAATTCCTATATATATATAGGGTCAGCCATTAATAAAAATAACAATTATTGAATTCCCCGTACATCACACTAAATATAATTAAATTGCTATAATCAGGAATTTCTCGATTTATTCTCACAAAATTTATCTTTCAATAGATTTATTAGACCTAAAAGACTTGAAATAAATCCAGACTCAGATCATATGGTTCATTAATTTGCTATTGAAAACTACTTTTTCATTGTTTTTTTAAAATTAAAAACCATTTTAATAACTCGACCTTCTCACATACATACATTTATTTTTATCATATTTTCAGAAGAGCAAGAAAATGCATGCTACAAAATCTAATGTAATAATATGTTTCTTTCGCAAATCCTTAATATATATATATATATGTGTGTGTGTGTGATGAGGCTCCTAATTTTTTCCAAATTTATAATTGAATTTAAATTTGCTAAATGTGAAGATGGGAATAATATTGTATCGTCGGAAAATAATCCAATTAAATACAACATATATATGATTGACATAACGCGGAGGAAAACAGTGAAACTTGAGACAACATTCACATGCAAAAGAATATGTTTTTTTTTCTATATAAGTATTCATGCAATAAATAAGTCATAAGTGTACCCAACGCGTTATTTCATGCATGTAAAATTAAGGTAATTTGAATTGATTAATTAACACTTACAATCCACAGTAAAACGGGAGTTTTGCTCCAAAAGCTCAAGTGCCTCCTCCCGAACGATGTTTCTCTTGCAAACCTAAATCTCTCCGGATCTGCAGTCAATATCCACAGTAAATATGCTTTGTATGTTTATAAATTAGATGACCAGTTAATTAATAACATAGTAAGTATTATTACATTTGTCATGTAATTTATTGTCACTTTATTTAGATTATTTTGTACAATATGCATCTATCACATGGGATTTGTACGTAATTCACAATTATATATATAATTAATTTGGATTGAATTAAATTAGATTTAGATTTTCTAAAATGAGCTATATATAAATAGAAGTACGTAGGAATTAATGAGATTAATGGGGAGTGCCCACTCCCACTCTTTCATGTGAGAGTTTATTATAGGTAGAAATTTAGGTTTAATTAGATATGTGCACATACCGTGTGAGAATTGGTACTCAGCTGTTCTTGTTTCTATTTCCCATGCCTTCCAGCTGCTCATCTAATAAATTAAAAATAAAAAATAAAAAAAGAATAAAAGAAAAAGAACACCAAGGTGTGTGTGTTTGTGTGTGTAGATGATGATGATGATGAGAATACCTTAGCTCTTCCCAAAGCCATGGTGAGAATACAATAGAGGACATGAAAAATAGCCAAAACAAATATGAATATATGCAGCTGATGTATCCCGTCTGCTGACACAAACGCCACTTTACCCTGCAGTGCACGTTTCAATTTCACTTTTTTAATTATTATTATTTTTAAATAATTTCAATGTTTTTTTTTTTTTTTTTTAAAAAAACCCCCGGCCGCCAGCATCCGCCGAAAGTTGCCGTCGTCGGCGCTGAGGAGTTTCCGGCGGGTGTCGTCGCCAATATTCTTGGAGGACTCCGGATACTTGGAATATTGCTCTTGCTTCTTGCTGCATGGGTGCCACGTGGCTCCGGCCTTCTTGGATATGCATATGTCTGAAATTGGACCTTGCCCTACTGTCAGCAGCAACGATATGAATCCTAGCAGCATCAACTCTGATCCCCACATGAACACATAACTTTACATTAAAATATATTAATTACACTTATATGAATTATACTTAAATTACAAAAATGATCATCATCACTTCTTTTATGAATTTTCAACCTGATTTCACCTTCTCCAGTGCTTCATACAGAGCCCTTTTGTGTTTCGACTTCAACCACTGCAGATATTTCAAATATATTTTACCTAAATTAATATATATGATATTACTAATCAAAACCATTAAATATAAATTAATTTTGCTTACAAATTCTGCGCGCATATATATATATATATATGTGTGTGTGTGTGTGTGTGAATTTATATGCATGTTTACCTTTCCAATTAAATGGATGACATGCTCGATGACAATGGAAACCGCAACCAGTACAAAACACACGACGGCGACAGCCCACGTCGGCGTATCCTCCAGTGACCTTCCCCTCCAGTCCAGCCATAATTCTTTATCCTCCACCGCCGCCGCCGCTGCCTCTGTGCTCTAACTCCCACTGTCCTCTCTTGCACCGTAAAATAGAGAGTATTTCGAGCTGGAAATTAGTTGAAACAGAAAAAACTGAAGAGAACAGCCAATGAGAACGAGTTAAGGTTTTAAATGTTAGAAATGGTATATATAGAGAGAGGGGAGAAGTTTGGAAAAGAAAAAGAGGAGGAGGGCAAAAAGGGGAATTTCTATGAAGACTCTTGACTTCAGAAACGCGTGAAAATTATTATTGGAACTTCTTGACTTGGTCAAAACTTTAAAAAACCTTTTTATTGGGCTACTTTTTTATTTTTTTCTTTTTCTCTTTTGTAGTTTTATTTTTAAAATAAATAAATAAATTACTTTATGATTAGTTTGTTTCACCCAAATTTGATCCGGACAAAAATTATCATTTACTTTAAGAAAGTTTGAGCGGTATATAAATTTCAAAATCTTATATCCCCAATAAAATACTTTTTTGTAGAACAAAATTATAAAATTCAAACAAAATTAAAGTAAATAATAGTTTCAGGTTCCACGCCACGGCAATTGTTTACAGTAGATCACTCCCCTGAGTCAAGCCTGGGTCAATTGATCACTTGATGGTGGAATGGTTCACAATCGTTGATTTTGTGGATTCAAGAAGTGGTCTATTGAACTGCATGCATACGTAATAATATTTGTTTGATTGGATTGGAGTACCGTATTATCATTCATCACTATATAAGATATTTAATTACAATAACACTGATGGAAACTTTTACATAGTCGCATTTCCATTTTGACATTTAAAATTAGGTATGAATTAATACTCTTGGCAATTTGTTATAGATAGGATAATAGTTGCACCAGTAGTGTTAGTACTTAATAATCATAGTCGTGTTTTCAGATGAGTACCCGTATATAGGTCTTTTTTTTTTCTCGTTTTAAATTTTTAATATTTTCTCAGTTAAAATAGGTACGAAAATCAGCACGCATTTTTTTTTTTTTCCCGGTAATTGGCGACCAAATTTATAAATTAATGCGTCACAACAAAGAAAACTTGGGGGACTAAGATTACGAGAACATATTGGTGAAACTCATTAAGCATTTCAAGAATTCGTGTATTTTTCCGACGTTTGACTTTAACTTAGCTGTTGGGGCATCATCAACTCTAACAACCGTCTAGAGATCTCTAAATCAGCAGATTACATTGAGTCCTACTCTTTGACCATAACTGTATATACATAGCACAAAAACGTTGGCCATGTTCTTACACCAGATGTATTAACATCCTTCGAGTTGTCTTCTCTACCGGCACACACATAGGGACCAAACCGCACGACCGGCTTGTTTCTGCAACTCATATATATCGCCCACCACCCGAAACGTCTTCACGAATTTTAGGCTACAAATAATGCCGAGATCGACCTCGTTAATTTAAGCATTAGAGTATTTTAAGTAGATAGGACTTACCATGTTGTTATCATGGACCTTTACGAACATAGGTATTTATTTCAAGGCAACAACTAATATAAAGTTTTAAGACCATTCCTAATCTCAAGCTCATATCAGGATCGATAGTTGCCTGAACCGAATAAAAAGACAGAGATTTTAAAGCATTTGAATAATTAAAATAACGATGAGGCCATATATAATTATATATATTTTTCTTGGAAATGAGACACAGGGCCATTAGTGGTAATTAGTTTGTGTTTTGTGTCATAGTTAGATTTAATCGATGATTCGTTTATATAATTAATAGCATGCAGTTGTGCAATTATCGTATACGGAATTCAAATTAAATTTAATCGAATCAAATAATCATAATAAGTGAGATACACTTATTATGGTAATTGATCATTTTCTTTAAATTATAAACTAATCATATAATCCGTCTATTACAATAGTTACCATACAAGTAATTTTAAATTTGACCAAATTCAATTTAAAATTAAAATTTACCAATCCTAGATTCATCCAAATCATTTGTAATCTCTGCTAACGTCGGATGTGGACTTAGCAAATCAAAGGTAATATCTAGGACAAAACATGTGATTCGTCATTTGTTGAATTCACATTTTAATATTAATTTTGTCTAGTTTTAAGGTTTTGGACTGGGTGGTTGCCACTTATACTAGTTCTAGATCTTCGTAGAATATTTTTTTTTTAGTTATTTTTCCAGAGGAGTGAAAGTATCTGTTGCACTTTCACCCACGAGAATCAAGACCTTTTATCCTAAATGCACGCACCAGAAAATTTAATATATATATATATATATGACATTTATGTTGTGATTAGTTATTACAGTTAAAAATGAAAAAAACTTAATTGAATACTAATTAACTATGATTATATACTAATTATATTAATAATAGCAGTGGCTAATATTTAATTTAGCCATAGCTAAAGTCATGACAAAATTAGTGATTGTTAGAATTTAAATTTTCATATTAATTTTGTTTGACGTTAGCAGTGAGTATCAATTTGCCATAAGTTTTTAGTGTTTTTCTGTCGAAGTTTTTAATTTAATTGGACCATGTGCAAATAAAGTCTAATTTGATCAAAAAATAATTAAAATTGACAAAATCTTAAAATTATTAAAAGAATTATAAAAATATTTAAACTATTTACAATAAATTGAAGAAAAAAGAGAGTAAATTAAATAAATGATTACGGACAATTCAAGGAAAAGAAACGTGGAAAAATGACATTTGGAAAATATAATAGGTATGTTGAAGCGTATTTATATATCCTGATATTTGATTGAGCATTGAAATAAAATAAATTTTTTATTTTAAATTTTATTATACATTACATGTATAATTTGTTTAATAAAATAAATAACATAGTTTTTTATACACATAATGTATATACAACAAAATGTAAAATACAAGAGAATTAATAATAATAATAATAAAAAATCGAATGCATATATAAAATGTAGTGAAAAAAGACAAACCCCTCGGACTCCTTGCAATGACCTGCATTCAAGTCAAGCCCCACAAACCAAAAAATAACGGACAAATTAACAAAAAGGCTACCCAATATCTAGAAAGTCCAACACTGAACAGCCCTACCCTGCTCTAGAAAGTAGCAGCAAATATTATTATTAAAGTAAATTACAACCAACCTTCTTAAATATTGATATAATTATGAATACTTTCTTATTATTTGAAAATTATCAATACTTTTCTGATTTTGACGGTCGTCTAACAATACATTATTCAGTTAGTCTCTATTAGATTTTCATTTATTTTTTACATGATATATATATTGTGAATGTAATTTACATGATATATACATATATTGTTGTTTGCATTGTGTCAAATCAATCCATGGAGACTACCTCCAGTCCAGTGTATGGATTCCTCATTGACTAGAGACCCAGAAAAGAATCATGACCAGATTTAATCACAATAATTAACTCTAATTGTCACTGCATTTTCCAAACAACTATGGGGAAATAGCATACCACTGCTCCTCACGCTCGTCTCGTCTCATCTTTTAACATATAAATTCTATATATATAATTTTATTTGTGATTTTTTTCTGATAATTATCTCAAACATATTTTAAATAAATACATCTTATTAATTTTAATTAATTACTATTTTGTTATATTTTACTTATTATTTAACACATGCATATATATATATATTATATTATTTAATTTATTTTAAAGAAAATGTGTACAAACATAGCATACAAATATTAGATAAAATAAAACGAAAAACGTCAATCCATATGGAGTGTTTGATAAAACCATGACCATGACTAATTTGGTGGTCCGAACACTTTTCAGTCAACCCCATACGACCCGTCTTCAACTATTTGATTTGAGTTATAATTTCATGGAAGCTCGTTCTTAATTTGTTTTTTCCTTTTTCTTTTTTTTTGGGGGGTAATAAATTGATTTTAACTTTTAATTATATTATAAATATGCATAATTGATCAATTACTATTATTTAATTTTGATCTAATTGCTTTCATTTTCACAAAAAAATTATACATATTTATTTAAATCAACGAAAATTACATCCTATGTATATCGAAAACAAGTTCAGCCTAAATAAAAGCGCAATGTTTCGGCCTCCTCTGTTACAATTTATAAAATTCGTCTAGAAATTTAAGAAAATTGGTTAAACTATAGTTATTTATTTATTTTTCATATCGTCCAATTAATAATCAAAGATTTATAAACAATCCTAGTTCCATAAAATAAAATATTTCTAAATAAAATCAATTAAACAAGAACTAGTTTTCCAAATAAATAATGGGCCAGATTCATAGTGGGTCCTAACTTGGCCCATTAATTAATCTGTTGGGCCAATAGCAGGAGCGTTCCAAACATTTCAAAAAAAATAAAGAAAACCCAGCAAAAATCAGAATATATGATTGGTGGAACGGCTGGATTCTGTTGTTGTTATTCTACAGTATGGAACTTCATCCCACTCCATTTCCAGGTTCATATGTTTCTTCATTTCCCTTCTTTTGATTTTTCTTCTCTGTTTCGCTTTGTATGATGATCACTGTTTCTGTGAATTTACTTACGGTGTTGTTTTCCAGATTTTTTTTCGTGAATAATTACAGTTTATGAAGCCAAAATCAAGCCGGAAGGTCTCCGAGGATCCTGGAAAGGTGAATTCTAATGTTGGAGGTCCCCTGCTCAGGTAGAGATAAAATAGGTACAACTTTTGTGATCCTAATTAGTCTACTTGCAACCATTTTCTCATTCAAAAGACCTTTATCTGTACTATTATAAAGAGAAGAGGCTGCCATATCAAAATAACAAAAAAGACAGAGAGAGAGAAGAGGCTTTATAAACTCAAAGTAGTAGTTTCAATACCACTACACAAAATTATGTTAATACCAAAAATACCTTTCAACTTCCAACTCATGTTAAATTAACCACTCAATCAAGTTCCTTTAAAAAATTAATCCCATACAATTACATGTACTCAAAAATTAATTTACTCCCATTTTGTTTAAGCTTATTGCTAATGAAATTGGAATAACATATTAGTATTTGTTTTGCATGTATAACATGTATTGTAAAAAGTGTCATTTTTTTATTTAATGTATGTTACAAGACAGTTTTTGTACGTGGGGTTGTACAACAATGACAAATTTCAATATAAAAGAACAAATTATAGTATTACTATGTATCTAGTAATATGAGTATTGAAAGACTATAATCTGAGGTATTCCCGATATTATTCTCACGTGTTCCTTTGATACAGTGCACACAATTAAATCTCCACTTCACCTAAGCATTTTTTGAAATATTCTTAAAATAGTATGGACCTTAAATATAGTTTTAAGTTCGGACATACAATATAGAAAAATAAAAAGTAATGGTAATATAACACGAAGTGATTTTGATATAAATGTCTACTTATTGACCAAATGATGAAAAATAAGACAAGGGTTATCATACTTTGCCAGTATATGCATGTTAAAAAAAAAAAGTTGTTCAAGTTGTCTTTTGTGGTAAGATTAGAGTCATGTTGGATTTGGATACATTACAATCACCCCTTTTTCATGTGATTTGATAGTTCAAAAAAAGACTCGTCCTCTTTCCATACCAAATATGAAACTTATTCTTGATACTAAGCCAAGAAATTAATGTACGTACGTACCTTTAACAAAAGTTTATTTTTCAGAACAAGTGAGTCTTCTTTTCTATGAAAATTAAATGCATAACTCTCAGTTGTATGAATGAAATTCTTATGAGAAGATGCATGTTGTATTTTCTTGAAAAATATAATTAATTATAAATATTCAATTTCTATAATAATTGTTGATAAAGTAGAGAGGTAAGTAGGTAGGCATGCACGTATGAGCGGTCCAACTTCACAGGGGACGGATGTATCTAATAAAAGTAGAAAACGACATGCAGATGCATTAGGATTAGGGTTACGTACGAAGAAGGCGGGCGATACAAATCATATTGCAAGTACAAACACTTGTCATGTGATTGATGTGTGTTTAGAAAAAGTGACCAATTATATAGCAAGTGCAATACACTTATTTTGTAATTGATTTGAATCGGTCGAATTTGATTGGGACATTAATTTTTCATATATAAATACACACACGTAGATGGGAAGAGTAATAAGACACAAGTAGCAGGTAGCTGATAGTGAAGGAAAAATGATGAATGAAAAGGGGTCCAACCCCCGTACGTAGTACTTACTCCCCCGACAAACATGGTTCGATTAAAGCACATAAAACAACTGATCCCCATCTTCTACCTCTGCCGCTGCAGATAACAACAAATCCATCTCATGGCATTGGCATGCATGAATCTCGAGGGATGATTACTGCTCTAATTTTGTGCCTCATCTTTCCCTTTCATCTCCATGCATGCATATCTATATCTGTGTGGACTCAGGTTGCAGTTTGCATTGTGCACTCCTCTCATCTTCTCTGCTACCTAGAAGTAGAAGACAGACACGCTCACTCACTCTGCTATATCATTCTCACTTTAATAAAGTCACTGCGCCTCGCCCCCCCCCCCCCCCCCCCCCCCCCCAATCTATATCTATATGTATATATATTTCTTGTGAGTGGTTCATGCACTGATCATATGCCCATCAATAAAAAACTATTATTATCGCTATGATTGCTCATAGTTTCGCCTCATCAATCCCATCTAAATAAACAACCAACAAACAGTATGTTAACTTGGTTGGATGGAGTTGCCTTATGCTCAATTGTTTGGTTCCCAATTCCAACCGAGGGGGTTACATTTTTTGTTGGACAGACCAATTATGTATATGTTCTATGTTTGGTTCTTCTATTTTTAGTAAAACTGAATATTTACTAATAAAGGGAAAACAATATCTCATTTTTATTAAAGAATAGCTTCATCTTGAATCTTGAATCTTTTCTTTCTTTGCTCTTCTTTTTTTCTTTTATTTTTTAATATTATCTCGAATTCAACAGATTTACACTCCCACATTAGTAATATATCCTTCGACTATTTACATTTTTCTTCGTTAACATTAAGGATGTGGACAAGCCTAAAAGTCAAATAAATTCGTGAAGAAATGTCATTCTATTGGATACAAAATTCATTTTCTCCGATAAGAAAATAGAAAAAAATTAATAGAGCAAAAGTTTTATTTGGTGCAGGACATCCATAACCTCATTAGCTTAAATACTGAAATAAATTTAAAATTTTTTTAAGGATAATTATACTCCTTTCCCTTAAAATTTGGTGTAATTATACGTAAACCTTTTGTAGTTTGAGAAATTACATCTAACACACTTGAAATTTGTTTCTGTTTACCAAATAAGTCTCTCCGTTACTCAAGATTAACTAAACTTGCTAATATTAATAGAAAAATTGAATGCAAATCCCGATTGACTTATTACTAACTTATTATAGGTTAAATAATTTTTTCGGATATAAACTACTCTTATAATTGTTAGGATATACCTCCCCACATGTATTAACACGTGGAAATGTATAATGAATTGTTTGACCTGCAATAAGTAAGTAATAAATTAATTTGGGTAAATACAGATTTTTTTTCTAATTTTTTTTAATATTAGTAAATTCAGTGAAATTTGACTAACGAGTGCACTTATTTATTAAATAAAAAGAAATTTAAAAAATATTAGATATAATTTTTCAAACTATAAAAGATCTATATATAATTGCAATAAATTTGAAGGGTGGAGAATGTAATTATTCCTATTTTTATGTCCCTCCTTATTGTGGCCAAACCTTCTGACCTAAAAAAATGTTACTTTTACCAAACAAAGCCCTAATGGGGAAAGGGTAAAGTAACAGGCTTTTGAAATGCCCTCGCGCTGCAGCTAAAGTTGGGCGGTCACCGTCACTGTCGCTGCCTCTGACCCTGACTGACCGCAAGAAGTGGGGGCTCAATGGCATTCCCGTTATTCTCGCAAAACTCGGAGGTTAATTCCAGTGGGGAATTCCCAAGCAGCGTGCCACTCAACTCATAACTTTTTGTTCGTGAGTACGTTCTTGTTACAAATTTAATTATATTAAAAATATAAAACTCATTTATGTGGATATATCACAAATTGGTGATGGCTAATTTATGTAGTTTGATTCGATGGAGTTGCAGTAATACAGTTGAGCAATGTATTGTTGACTTGCAATATTTTGATCCTGTCGAAATTTAGCTTAATTTATAAAAAAAATAAAATTATTTGGATCAAAGAACTAAATATTGTCTCGCATTTGTTATGTAATTAACCATTTTATTTAAATTATATATCTATAATATAAAAAGTATATAATTAATTCAAATTTAATTAAATAAATTTAGCCTAAAATGTTCTAAATACCTGTGATGAATGCTAAATTTTCAGGATTATTTTGCATTGAAATATTACGATCTAAAAAGTTGTTCATCTTTTTAGGCTACAAGCAAAAAGGCAATTCCTTTGAGAAAATGTCAGAAATAATAAGTTTAAAAAAATAGGAAACTTTAATAAATTACTTTTCGAGAAAAAAAATAATTGTAACTGTCAATAGGAGAAATATGAATTTTCTAAAATAGATGACAAATAAATGAAAAATTATTCCTGAAAAAAATATTATTGGGAGGAAATAAGGTGGCCTGAACTTTTTCTTTTTGGTATGAATTTGTTATAATTATATCATTAATTTTAATTATCAATATATGTTAATTACAAATATCAAACGAGTATACTAATTAAAATAAAATAATATCATATATTAATTAATTCAAACGCATGAATTTTAATGATACAACCTTAATTTCATCAATTAATTAACCTATGTGTCGTTTGCGGCGACCCTCAACTTTAAACATCAAAAGAATGTTATTTTTTATTAGTTCATTTTGCTCCAAGAAAAATCATGGTAAACAGTTAAGCGAAGAAAAGAAATGAGGCTGTGATTGTGGATACTGTACCGTCTTTTACACTGTCTCCTCCACTCACCACATCTTTTTGTCTCTGTCTCTCTCTCTCTCTCTCTCTCTCTGACACACACACACACTAAAAGTGTCTGGAGTTCCAAAGCGGGCACTAGCAGCACATTGTCTTCTTTTGCCTTTTAGCTTCTGTGCTCTCTCAAGCTTTTGTCTACTTCTACTGCTACTGCCTACTGCTGCTTCACACAACATGCGGGAGGATTCCTACTTTGATTTTTTCTTGTTATTGTTTGATTTTGATACCCCTCTGTTTTGTTCTCCTCTTTTAGACAAACCACAAGCCTAATACTTCTCGACCCCTCCTGCTGCTATTACTAGTCTCAGTTTCCTCTCTGAAAATGAAATCCCTCCACTGTATTTGAAGCCACTACCTTTCTACAATTCTTGCCTAAATTTGACTTCTCTTGTCATAATTACCAGCTTCAACTACTCGTGGGACTCCTAAAACAACTACTTGTTCCATTGTTCTTGGCCTCTTTCTTTGTCTAGTGGTATTGGTTCAGCTTTTGTTTGTTTTTAAATAAGTTGGGATTTGTGGATTCAGAAGAACTCAAAAGGAAGCCCTTTTGTTGGAATTCATGGAAATTGATCTGAACCATGCAATGGGTGAGGTGGATAAGAATGCATGTGCGAATGGAGGAGAATGTGACAAGGGGGAAGGTGGTAGCTGTGTTAGTTGCTGTTTGTCCACTTCCACTTCTTCTTGCTCTTCAAATGCTCCCTCTGCCTCTTCCTCTTCTTGTTCAATATCTGCTTCTTCATCAATTCTCATAGAGTTATGGCATGCTTGTGCTGGACCTCTCACCAGTTTGCCCAAGAAAGGGAATTTGGTGGTCTATTTCCCTCAAGGCCACTTGGAACAGTCTAACTCTGCATCATTTCCCCCTGTTGAAATGCCCACTTTTGATCTTCCTTCCAAGATCCTTTGTAGAGTTGTGGATGTTCATCTACTTGTAAGTACATTACTCTAATCTCTTGTTTCATTTAGAATGCATTTTTTCTTCCTCCAAGAATGTTGCTATTTGCTTTACTTATAAGTTCATTACTCCAAGTCGCTTCCTCTCTGTTTTTCTCTCATCATGGAATATTCAACTTGAGTGTGCATAACCTTGAAAGCAGGCTAACAAGGATAACGATGAGGTCTACACTCAGTTGACTCTACTTCCTGTGCCAGAGGTACTATTAATGATGCCCAAGGATCTTGGTTATGGATTTCATGTATGATTATTGAAGATTTCTGGATGTTTGATTAGTGAAAGATTTAAAATTCATTAGCGAAGAAGTTTCTATATTTGCATATTCTATATTTATTCCTACAATGTCCTACTTGTGGGATGGGGGATGGGTGTGTAAAAGTTTCTTCAAATTCCGTTTTCTGATAGTAATTATTGTTTGAAAAGTTTTGCCTTTCCTGATCATAGACTGTTTGGTGCATGTCCAGTTTCAGTTTTTGTTGATGTCAGTATGTTTATGCAGCTAGAAGGTGTGAAGTTACAAGGTGATGAGAATGAAACCAAGGGGGTTGACGAGGATGGGAGTGGAGTAGCGCCAGCAAAGTCAACTTCCCACATGTTCTGCAAAACCCTCACTGCTTCAGACACCAGTACCCATGGTGGATTTTCTGTTCCCCGCAGAGCGGCTGAAGATTGCTTTCCCCCTCTGGTTTGACACCATTTGGACTGTAGAACTCAAGTGCTCTTGAAAGTAAAGTTTATTTTCTGTCATGGTGAAGTTTTTCATGAATTGCATTCTGAATTTCAGGATTATAAACAGCAAAGGCCCTCCCAGGAACTCATAGCCAAAGATCTGCATGGAGTGGAATGGAAATTCCGCCACATATACAGAGGTATACAAGTATCACTTCTGCAGAGATTTTAGAATATGATTTATTCTGACTATTTGATCCTAAACTCATAGGCCAGCCAAGGCGACATTTGCTTACCACCGGATGGAGCATTTTTGTCAGCCAAAAGAATCTTGTATCAGGGGATGCAGTTCTGTTTCTCAGGTATATATTCATCTATATTTTAGAACTAAAGCAATGGATATTCGTGATGCATTCCAGGAGATGCTTGGAAAAAACTCACTTTGAAAAGAAAGAAAGCAAAATACTCGGTTTTCCTATGGATCTTGAATTCCACCAACTAAATGATAAGGGAAATAAAAACAAGAAACATACCAAGTTACAACTACCTCCTACATCGTATGTAATATAAACTTCATTCAAGAATTATTTACTCAATAGTTGATTGGCATGCTAAACGGAATGCGATAAGTGCATGAAGCTTAAAACAAGGAAGGTTCCAGTTTTCTTGAATTCCGTCACTTGCATCCATGGACCAAAGAGAGTTAAAGTCAAGTCGATGTAAGAATGTGCTAATAAATGATAAATTCAGATTAATCTCTTTTCAGATTACAGCTAGATATCGAAGTCAATGAAGCTAAATTTTGGGTTTGGAGGTGTAGGCAGTAATTTCTGTGACCCACAAAAAACATTACTATACTTATTTTGACTTTTTAATATTGAAAGATTGCACTGCTGTTTCTTCTCTATTCTTAGTGCATGTATTCTTGTATGCACAAGTACATTAAATAGGCACAAACTTTGCTTGGGCATGTATACATGCTTTAGAATAACTCTTTCTTGACTTATTGGTCAATTTATCTTTTGCAGTAATTTGCTTATTAATAATATTCTATATACCTTTTTTAGGCATACTCATTCTATATTTACAATTGCCTATGGAAAGAGTTGAGAATTTCAAGATTTTCATTAGTAGTTCAAAGAGAACAAAGTAGTCCTCTTATACTTGTTTAGGGGCTTACAATATTATATATATTTTTACACTATGCATTCTTTGTGGTATTGCAGAAGGGTAATGATTTAAATAATGTGTATAAATTTATTAATTAATTCTTGTTATTAATAAATTTAATTTTTTGATTGAAGACTTCTAGACTTATCCAGTTTGAAATTATTAGTGGTGCAGTTCAAGAGTTAATGTGTTCTATTAAGCGTATTATTAATTAAAGATAAATTAGGAGTTAATAAGCATATTATTTTATATAAGGTGTAAGAGTATGAAGATCACAAGGATAGTTTTGGCCAATGAAAAATTCAAAAATACATCTCATTTGATCTATAAGTGGTATATGAAGGACTCTTCTAGCAGCTTGGGATAATTTTCCAAAGCGATTATGAGCGCAAAAGTAGTTGCTAGAGTGAGCCCCCATCTCATTGTCTGGGGTCTGGAAAAATGGTATAAAAACTGAAAACCAACACAAACTTCCAAAATCTGGTGGGACAAAAAATGTAGAAACTAATCCTTTTGCTTTTTGACATTTCAGAGGCGAAGCTGGCAACTTGCAATTGGGAATTAGGAGAGCTGCTCGGCCTAGAAGTGGTCTACCGGATTGCATCATTAAAAATCAGAATTCTTATTTCAATATCCTCCCTCCAGTAGCGAATGCATTGTCAAGCAACAGCACATTTCATGTTTTCTATAGCCCAAGGTACTGTGCTGCACTCTTAATTTTCTGGAGAACTTTGATTGGACCAAGAAACTATTGACTTGGAGCAGTACTAGCTTGTTGATTTTAGCCGGTGTAACTTCTTCTCTAGGTTGCATCCGGGCTGCAGATAATTGAACCTAAGCTTGTTCAGAAAAAGAGAATGTTTCTAATATTCTTTTCTAAAGGTTTTAAATGATAAAATTCAGAATTACCAATCCATCGCAAAGTTTTTGAAATGTGCCATTTCAAAATTACAATGCATGAATTCAAAGGGAAGTGTAGGCATGCTCGTGAAAGATGATCAAAAAATATCTCTCTGCTTTTTTTCCCTTCAATTCTTAGAGAACTGATAAAATTGTATCAATCAGAAGTAATTTAGGTCACTTCATATTATCTTTTAACTCAGGAAGACATAGTTTATTCATACTTGCAATTGTATAATTGGTTCAAGACAATGCAAACACAGGATAAGAATGAAGTGGGGAGAGTGAGTTCAGATGGAGACAGAGAACTAAGGTAAAGAAAAAAGTTCAATCTTTCCTATTGAATTCATGCATTGCTTGTCTGTTGTGCAGTCATTATCTCAAGTTACAAAAACGTATGCTATTATCTGAATCCTATTCTACGACATAATAGTACTTTCTGAATTAACGTCTTAAACCAAATGTCTCTCGTTCAGCAGCATAAATGCCCCTTCTCTCATTCCTTTCTACGTCTGATGAAACTCATATAGATTGTTTCTAATCCTGCTTCAGTGCATATGTAACCCATTATCTCATTCGAGACTGTTTAAACGAAGAAATCAATCTCATAAATAATTGTAGGAAGCTAGAAAATTGATATAGGTTAATGTGGTCATTGAGACGCTAGTGGTGTGCAAAAGTATCTCTGTGATCAATTATACTGTTTCTGCCTATTTCACTTCAACTCATGTAAACAGTGTAGCCTCTTGCACTAGATGCACCCTCCAGAAGTATATATGTTAGTAGTATCCAAAAAAGTAACTGCTGATGTCTCAATTTGTGCTTTAGTATTTCAATAGGTATCATTTATGTTTCAATAGTATTTCAATACATATTGACTTCTGTGGCAACTTTGTGAGGCTGACATATATAAACACTGTGCAATGAATAAAAGTTATTACTACTTACTGATTTATGTCGCTTGGCATGAGTACACTTCGTGACATTACCACAGAAAAGGATTTGAAGAAATCCCCAAATAATTTACACATTTCAAACTAAACCTAGAGTGAAAATCTAAAGAAATCCAACTCTTCCAGCAATGTGATATGGAAACAGTTCAGAGGAATCCTATTATCTTCCCGAATAGTGGATTAATGATGGCAATGTAATCAAGACCATCAGGCTGAAGTAAGCTTGCTCATGGATGGTAAGTTTCACATGTAAAGATATGAAACTATTTGGTCCATTGACCAATTTGTTCCAGAATGTAACAGCATAGGATGTGAAGAGTCTGCAGTTCAACTTGCTCAAATCTGGTTTGCTAATGCTTCTTAACAGCATGTATGATTATGACTCTGTTTATGTGGACTTCTCTGTGTAAGAACTTCTGGGTTTATTACTGCGTTTGGGGTTCTTCTAAGATATATGTGGCTTTTGTGCTAACTTTTCACTTGCTCGGAAAGTATTCTTGATTGCTTCTGTCCTGGTGCATCTTGGTTGGACTCATCCATTCTATAACACTTGCAGGGCCAGTCGCCCTGATTTTATCATCCCCTACCAAAAATATTTGAAGTGTGCCACTTCTCAGATACCTGTTGGTACAAGATTCAAGATGAGAATTGACTTGGATGATTCTCCAGAAAGAAGGTCCCATAATATCCAAATAAGTTGCATCATATGTTTGTCCTCTTTGATGCATTTTGTTTAGAAGAATGTACATGTGCTCTTGCAGGTTCAGCGGAGTGGTGACTGGAGCCAGTGATGCAGATCCCTACAGATGGCCGAACTCCAAATGGAGATGCCTGATGGTATATTCTAACTTCACTTAATCAGGCAACACTTGTGTGGTCTTGCTGTCGTAGAGCTCATCTAGGATTTCCATTCCACAGTCTCTATGTTATACGTTATTGGATCAGTTTTAGTTGATGCAAACCTTCATTTATATTGCCAGCCATTTAAATGCCTAGATGCACTTGTCAGTTAATTTCCATGGACTAGGACAGAATACTTAACTGATCAGCATGGTGTCTGAAATTTGGGGCATCCATACCAATTGTTTCTCCTGAACTGCAGAATGGTCTACAATTATTTCTCAAAACATCTCTTTGATAGTCACTCTACCATACATAAAATCAGACCTAAGGATTTGAGAATTCTTAAGATCAAACATATGCAGAATTCAATGGGAACTAATGTTTTCAGGAGTATTTAAGTAACGGGTATGCTGGACTTTCTCATATATCTTCTTAACAGAAATGCTGCTCTCACATACTCGTAGGTTTGTTGGGATGACGACATCATGAGCAACCACCAAGTGCGAGTTTCTCCATGGGACATTGATTCTTCAGGTAATTATGCACCTGTGAGCATTCTGACCTCCCCTGGAGTTAAGAGACTAAAATCTAACCAGGAGCCATCACCACATGGCAACCCAATCTCCGGTGCATATCTTTTCATTTGAGCATATTTTTAATTTGCATTACTTGTTAATCTCATCCGATGCTGCAGGCTAGAGACTGACCTAAAAAAAATTTACTTTCAAGCAGGAAGTGATCAAATTTTGGACTTTGAGGAGTCTTTAAGATCCTCCAAGGTCTTGCAAGGTCAAGAAAATATAGGTTTACTATCACCTATCCATGGAAGTGATCGTATAAACCGCCAGCTCCATTTCGAAATGCAACCTTTGGCACTCAATCATTTACAAAACAGGATTGAAAAATTAAATTATGGTGAGTTCATGAAAAACCAGACTCCTGCCACTTTCACAGGCTTTTTGGAATCCAATTGGTTTCCGAAGGTCTTGCAAGGTCAAGAAATTTGCTCTTTGAGATCTCTGGCTGGGGAAACTGGTTGGAATCTTGGTGCTCGCTCAACACCTGAACTGGGTTGCGATGTTTACAACACACATCAAAGGCCATCATTTACCTTGTATCCTCTAGCTTCTCAAGGAGCTAGGAACATTCCGTTTTCTCACACAGCTGGTCTCAAAGCTGGGCAAGGCCCTCTGGTGCTATCTAATATTTCCAATTTTCAAATGGGAAATCATGTATTAACCCCAACTTCCGTTCTGAGTGGGCCGACAACAGATGTCAGTAGAGTGCCAAATCACAGAAATGAACCATGGGTTCTTGAGAAGACATCTGGACCTGCCATTGCATTGACGCATCTCAGAAATACAACTGACAAAGATAACTCACAGGAGAAGGTCCCTATCTGTAAACTATTCGGGTATTCCTTGACTGAAGATCCTGCTATAGTTAATTCACACAGCGCGAATAAGAGGAGCGTCACAAAGGTAGACTCCAAGATAGTTGCACACTGAGAACTGAATATGCTATAACCAAGACACTGTGGGTAATCATTCCTGTCATGTAGGTTCATAAACAAGGTAGCTTGGTCTGGAGTGCCATTGATCTTTCAAGATTGCACGGTTACAATGACCTGCTAACTGAACTGGAAAGGTTGTTTAGCATGGAAGGGCTATTGCGAGATCCAAACCATGGATGGCGCGTACTGTACACTGATAGCGAGAACGACATGATGGTACTTGGTGACGATCCATGGCAGTAAGCCTCTCAATAGCAGACTCTTTCTTTGCCTCATCGTAGCATTTGCATATCATTTTGAATATATCTTGGCTTCTCAAATGTCCTTGTATATGATTACATGGTTGCATCTTCAACTTTAAATTGCAGTGAGTTCATTGAGGAGGTCACCAAGATCCATATATACACACAAGAGGAAGTGGAGAAACTGACAGTTGGAGTGAATAGCGATGACACTCAAAGCTGTTTGGAAGAAGTGCCACATGTAACTGATGTGTAGAAGCCATCTTCTGTGGGTCAGCTGATTCTTTGATCGCAATTTTAAGCTCAGGTTGTTGAACTATCATGCTGGCTGTCCTGGTATATGTTACTAAAGTAAACTATGGTTAAATCTTCATGCTGTAAGCTTATGTTGTCTTTTTCCTTGGTCAAGACAGTTACATGTTGGAGGATTGTGTGAATTAATATATCTAATCTAAATGGTTATTCCCAACTATGTAGCGGAGAATGCCATCAGTATGAAGATTATTGAATTCTTGAGTTGATCTCTGTCAAATTGTTCCCTATTTGTGGTATCTAGATGAGAAATGATAACTAGAAGTAGTACAAGGGTGTCATGCAGCAGGTTGCTTTTAGGATTTGTCTTTTGCTAGACTATGAACGTGTATAGAAATAATGGGAAACAAAATTACAAGACACGTATTTACATAGTTCGGATAATTTTTGTATGTCCTTGACTGCTCAAGATTGATTGTTTCTAGGTTGGCTTCGTGTGAATTATAATTGAAGTTCATTCACCAACTATTTATACTAAGGTATTTATAAGCAATTGTAGTATTACAAGTTTATCCTGGGCAAATTACGAGTTGGATCTACTATCAATGGGTCTGAATGCATAATACAGTAGAAACAAGGGTTTCTTTGGTTTTACCTCATATTACATTGTCCTACTTTGTTCTATACGTTATTAATATTACAAGTACGAAATATTTATTCAAACCTGATGAAATTTGTGAAAGCACAGGTTTAGCCTCACTAAGATTTTAATACTGATTGGGGCAATTGTAATCCTTTGTAATGTGAAAGAAGGAGGTGCATGTTCTTTCTTTCTCGAGCAGTTTTTTTGTGCTCTAAACTCCTGAAATAACTATCCAGATCAAACATGATCACACAGAATTCTTCAAGTCCATAACCATTTCTAGATCCCAAAAATGGGGTGAAGCAATCACATTATAAACTAGTCCTAGACTTCAGTAAAGAACTTGATCACGATAACATCAAGCATGGAAATAAAGAAAGCAACCACAAACTAGCACTAATAACTGGGCTTCTGTAAAGATCGAGATCATGATGGCATTAAGCATGAAAACAGAAGATGGGTTATTTACAGTCGGAACGCTTTTTCCGTTGTGGATACTTGCATATAGGAGAGGAATGGTAAAATGTAACATGCAAAATGCTCAAGCCATGCCACCTACTGAGATACTACCAGAATTGAGTTGTGGATTTAGAACTACCACCACTCCTCCAAATCTTGGTAATATTTTTTCATCTGCATCGAATTTCTGAGTAGTCTAGAGTTCATTTCTTTTGCAGCTGGAAGACAGATAGTTAAGATGCAGGAAAGGTATCTGTTTATCAATAGGGATAAATGTGTCCTTTTCTTCTGTCGTCAAAGACGAGTTTTTACAGTTTACATTGCAAGTATAAAGAGCATAAGAAGGCACGTACATTTTGAGCAGCAGGGTGAGGCCAAGTGCAGGTGCCATCAGAAGAATGCTAAGATCCTGTAATCACAATATTTGTGGACCTTCTCCCTCACTGTTCCTTAAAGAGCTCGCGACCAATTATCATTCGTCGAATTTCACTGGTTCCAGCTCCAATTTCATATAATTTGGCATCACGGAGAAGACGCCCAGTCGGATATTCATTTACATAACCATTGCCACCCAGACATTGAATCGCCTGAAACAGAACCAAGCTTAAAAAGTACCCTCACCATTTTCATTTCAAAATTACATCCACGAGTTAATGAAGATTCTTTCTATTTCCCGTTGTGCTCTTATTTTCTTAATGATTTAGTTAAGATAAAGATTAAAAATACCATATCCGTGTTTGATCTTATATGAGGTGAAGAAATGCAAAAATTGGAGCGGAAGTTTATACCTGAAGTGCAACTTGTGTAGCTCTTTCAGCTGCACAGAGTATAACACCAGCACAGTCCTGGAGAGCAGCATGTACCAAACCTTAAAAAATTGAATTATGATGCAGCAAAGAAAATGAATGAGATATTATACACACCTTTGGATTAACAGCTCCACTGTCACAATCCCTAGCAACCGAGTACACATATGACCTGTAATGAATCGAAAATTTTCTCAGTTTTGATTTGACAAAAGCCAATTACATCAGTTATGAAATGATTCAAATTTTCCACCTTGAAGACTGTAATGAAGTATACATGTCAGCAATCTTTCCCTGCATATAGTCAAACAAACCTCAGCAACAGGCTTTCAATAAAGCAGCCTGGAAAATATTGTGCTTTTCCATGAGGTTGTCTGTACCTGTATAAATTGAAATTCTCCAATCGGTTTGCCAAATTGTTCTCGCTGTTTGATATAGGGCAGAACAACATCAAGACATGACTGCATGATTCCAAGAGGCCCTGCTGCCAGAACAAGTCTCTCCAGATCTAACCCCGACATCATGACATAAACTCCTGATATAGATTATGAGTTCATATCTATTATCAAAGACCTTTGAACTCTAAACAAAAATCATGTTTGAGACATAAGAAATAACTTGTGAAAACCATCTATAACTACAAGAACAAAAAAGAAATCGACAGACAGTGACTGAACCAAAAAAGCCCCTCACCTCGGTCCCCAACTATGTCAAGCTTTGGAGCGGGCAAGTAATGGAAAAAACTTATACACCTTAAAAGTCAATTGAGTTTCTCTGAAAAAATTTAAAATCAACCAGCAAAATGTCCCAGAAAATCATGAGAGAGTTTCTTTGTGATAAAGTTATGGAAATTATGAACTCTTTATTTCCTGCAGCCATACATCTGTAAGAAATTTATCATGTTACCAATGGAAACAAATGAAACCTTTTCAAGTCATTACTATATATTGTCCATCTGCTTTATTTACATGTTTGCTTATATTTGCTTCTCATTCCACTGGAAGGAAGTACAAGAAGAGTGCAAAGTTTATTTGATTGAAAGAAAGTCTTAGGTCAATTGTGGAGGGTCTCTTTTCTCCCCAGTGCATTAGGATGTTAAGGTTTACCCCTGAAGCTCGAGATGAACCCATATTATAGCTTTTTTTGTTCAATTGAAATGTAAACACCTTACAATTAAATGCAGTTCAAAATTTTGTTTTACTGAATGACTATGTCTGAGGAAATATACAGGGCATAAGAGTGTGGGTGTGCCAAATTGGTAACACTATCAAACTCATGCTAAATACCTTTCCCTTCCTTGCCCAGAACATTTTCTTCAGGAACAAAGCAATTTTCGAAAACAAGCTCACATCTGCAATTATTATGATAGACCATAATCAGGCCAGGCCATTCCTTACTGATAGATAAGAACAAAAATTCAAGACAGGGCAAAAAATGCTTAAGCAGTCACACTTACGTATCACTTCCACGCATCCCAAGTTTGTCCAGTTTCTGGGCAGTACTAAATCTGCATTGATTAAATAGACAAAGAAACCAATAATCAAAAGATTGCTGCAAAATTCAAAAGCTTCTTAAAATAACTCTATTGTGAATTTCGTAAATCATGCATCATGAATCTTTGTCTTTCCTGCATCTAAGCTGCCGAGAACAGCAAATCTAAAGTCCAGTTGAGAAGACCCGTCCATCTTTTTACCACAGAGAGAAAAGGAATGTAATTTGAATGCACCAAAAACCACACTTTTTACATTACTGGCTATCCTTATTATGGTGTAGACCACACATAGAGCAAATAGTCTCATCCAATTAATATCTGCAGAAGCCAATTCGTCCTAGAGATAAGTCTAAGTTAAATCTAGTCTGGCTGTAGCCATCTTGGCTCAAAATTAACTTTTCACAAATGGAAGATGTACGCGCCAGTGCAATTTCACTGTAAGCAAAAGGTGCATACCCAGGCATGTCCTTCTCTATGATAAATGCGGTTATTCCTTTTGAGCGAGCTGTCATATCTGTTTTTGCATAGACAACCTGATCCAATCTAAGTAACAATGAGACAAATGATATAATTGAAACAAGTCAACGAAAGCAGTATGAAGTGATTCTCAGTTGTCTTGCAACAACAAACAGGACTATCAGAAAATGAATGCTTATGTTTATTAGAGCACTTTGCCTTTGTCTCAGGAGATACCATCCATCATGCATCAAATTTATTTTAATAAAACAAAAACATGATGTATTGGAACAATGAAACCACAAATAAGGATTTGGACTTTCAAGAAAATTACCAGTGTCTGAGCAATAGGACCATTTGTGCACCACATCTTATTCCCATTTAGAACGTAACCACCATCAACACGGTCGGCTTTGCATTTCATGCTAACGACATCCGAGCCAGCTAAGTAATACAAATATAGTTACCAAGTCACAGTAATAGGAATTCACTAAGAAACTCTAACTTGTGTATGTCAAGGAGGAGACAGATTCACAAGGATTACCATTGGGTTCGCTCATTGCCAGAGCTCCTACATGCTCCCCACTTATTAGCTTCATCAATGAAGGAACGGATAGAAGTTAGAAACCACCGAAAAGATGCATAAATATATGAAGAAAGAAATGCTATATCATGACATAGACATATGAACATGGCATAGGTCCAGTGGATAAACGAGAACAGGCATGAAGATAATTAAAAATTGCTAATGAGAGCAGCCCAGTCGGTTGACTACACCTACTGAATCTCTGAACTATCTACAATCTTACTTCATTGTATAAACTCCCAAATGGGAAATTTAGGAAATTTAGGCAGTATATAACTTTCATTATGAGGGAATTATTTTTCATCAGAAGAAACGATAACAAACAATTTGTTTCCTGTTTAATAATTTAAATCTAGAAATTAATTTCAGTTTTCCTGGTGTTATTTTCCAATTAAACTGTTAATTCCCCCACACTTATCAACTTAACAAAGATGCAGGGACTGCAAATAACTTCAATCTTGATAATTACAAATAAAAGTTTAGCCACTATAGTACATAGAGCAATGAACTGTGAGATGGAAGTAAAACCTTTGGTAAGTACTTTTGCTTTTGAGCAGCATTTCCGTTCCTCACCTTCAAAACATCAAAGCTACAGACCTTAAGAGGTTTGGTAATTGGTTCAAATGGTAACTGAACTTGAGGTAAAGTAATTACCAACTGATTGATGCATAGGTTGGAATGTGCACCATATGACAGACCAACTGACCCTGAAGCACGGCTAATTTCCTCCATAGCTATGCAGTGGTACAAATAGCCAAGGCCCAGTCCTCCATATTCCTCTGTTAATGGTCAAACTGGATGTTAGATACATTCTGTGAATTAGGAGAAGAACAGCCAAAACTAGGATGTTTTAGTGGACAAATCTTTCCGCGCTGTTTGGACCACTTCCTCACTAAACTGTATATGTTCCATCATGTTATAGAACATGTAACATTATAAATGATAATAATCAGTATGGGGAGACATCATTGTCTTGGAAGAACCCTTTCCCACTTAATTTGTTCTTTTTCAGATAATAATAATTTCTTCCTTCCAGGAGCAAATACAGAATGGGAAATGGCAGGAATTTGAAATGGTTCTGACTACTCTTCTTAGGTCCTACCGACTCTGGATTATACTGATTAGCTAGTCCAGGATTCATGAAATAACTAATGTCTCAACAAGAACTTCGAAATGATTTCAAAAGCATAAAAACCAACTGTCTCATTTTTTAACCTCAATTATCAAATTCTACCTCCCGTCATTGGCTTCCTTTGACAACAGTCAAGATGCAGAACCAGGACAAAAGAACAATGAAGAGAAACCAAGTTAACTAAGTAGGTATTCGAACAATCCTAATATTTCTACAAGAATATGATCTGATTTGTGAAAAGATTTTTAGGCATGGGCAAACTGAATCTAAAGGAGACAGGTTGCTGAGTTTTCAAGATGTGATCAAGCGATTATTCACAGCCACTCAGAAACTTTAAGATGCTATCAACAACTGTAAACATGCAACTTTAAACTGAAATCTAACACTTTCTTAAACAAAGAAAAGATTGAGAAAATATATCCTAGGTGGACAGAGGAAACCAAGTCAGAACCAAAATGAAGATCAACGACAGCATTAATAAAAAGATAACATGAGGTCCAAAGATGCTCTTTGTCACTTCAAATCCTAAAACGAAAGGGAGGAAACTGGATTCAATGAAAGAAATTGTAAAACCACAAAATTTTCTTTTCTACACCATAATTTTTTTACCTACAGAACAGATCAACAGAAAGCAGAGTTGAAGAAGTTGTCATACTGAAACGCCATACCTGGGGCAGTGATTCCATGGAGATTAAAATCCCCCATCAGTTTCCACAAATTAACATCCTGAAATTGTAAGATGTAATGAAGTCAATATTCATTTGATTTCATTGCATGTCGTATGTACCAAAAAAAATTGATTACACCACATAACCTCTGGAAAATAATTTGATCTGTCTATTTTTGATGCATGAGGGGCAATGTTTTCTTGAGCAAACTGAGCCACACTTTCTTTAAACTGTTGACATACCAAAAAGAAAGAAAAGTGGGTTCTTAAGCAGTAAGTAAAGTTGAGAGGCACTGGCTAACGAGAACATAACGTAAGGAATAACTGGTTGATACAGCGTTCAAAGAACCATGTGATGAAATTAAAAAACGAGCATACGATGTTATTCCTGCAATTCAAAATAAGTAGAATGGAACCGGAAAACACATACAACGTCTAAATAAATATAATTCATAACCCCAGAGTCAACAGAACTCAAAACCTCCTCGATACAACAAAGTAAGAATTGTGAAGAAGGGCATGGGGCCTCTACTTTCCAAAAGAAAAGGGGCCCAAGTGATTCGACAAAGTATAAACTAGCATTTGAATGGATGGAATTCATGATCTAAGCATTGAACCATGAAAGGACATTTCACATTTAAAAACAAATTATTTCAAGAAAAACTTTGCTAGACGTAATCTCATCTAGAAACACGCAGCCGTGGAAATCCTGTAGCACACAACAATTATTTGTTACAATGTAACAATTTCAAAGTTGGTGTTTTTTCTGATCAATCGTTTATTGCAGTGGCTTCAACCACAGTTTTGTGAGTTTGCAATAAATATATGCTTAATACATGCAAACAACCAAACTATTAAAACTTTTTCGGTAATCTTATAAAAAATGCATAGCCCGTTTAAGACAAATTTGAAAAAATTAACCATTGAACTAATACCACTTTAATTATCAAAATAAATAAATAAACAACAATGCCACTTTTACCAAGACAGAATGCAATCATTATATACGGACAACAAAAACAATTTCAGAAAGGGGAAGAAGGAAAACAAGAAGACAATTAACCATTGTTTGTAATTTTTTGAAGCAGCAATTGCAGCAAGCCTCAATCAAATTAAAAAAAAAAAAATCTAAACAACTGAAAAAAAAAAACACATCAAAACATACGACGTTCGCGTGCGATAAATACACAAATATGTACACACGCTCATACACACATTAAATTGCACACAATCATACCTGTTTCTGGGTATCATCAAAGAGGAGGGACGTGGAGAAAGCAGCAGCAGCAGCATGGCGGTAGTGTTTCTTGAATATCGAAGAAGTCAGGGACCTCACCGCAAATAATTTCTGCATCTTCTGGTATGAAGTTTTCCCTTTACACAAAATGGGATTGCGCCGTATTTATTTACAAGCTATGAAGCTTCCCGAATTGAAATTTTAGCGTAGGGAGTAGTAGCTGGGGATCGGGGGCCGCAATTTGCACTGTTTGGTTCCAACACGCATCCTCTCACCCAATACATAATAATGAAGGGAGTTTGGAAGTTGAGCCTACGACATACATATTGATTAATTTAGAGTTATCGAGATATTTAAAAATAATAATAATATAAAAAATATCGCAAATAATGAACTATTATCATCCATATAATTCATTAATTTATGATTAAATTTGGATAGAATAATAAAAAATAAATATATTTTCACAAGTTTTTCATGAAATGATGAATGAGGAAAGATTATCCGAAATTTGTTGGCATTCTTACCTATTCCAATATTTTAATCTCAGACACGAATACGGCGATGATGATGCCATGCAATATGCTGACGTGGCATTCGTTTTGTTTGAAAAAGAAAATTAATAAAAATAAAAGTCTCACTCATTTTTAATTCTAAGAATAGTTAATCTATTAAAAATGAAAAAAATTAAAAACATTCCTAATTTCGCCACAAGGTCTATTTATTTTCAATTTATATAATAAATTAAGAGGAAAGATTATCCGAAATTTGTTGGCATTCTTACCTATTCCAATATTTTAATCTCAGACACGAATACGGCGATGATGATGCCATGCAATATGCTGACGTGGCATTCGTTTTGTTTGAAAAAGAAAATTAATAAAAATAAAAGTCTCACTCATTTTTAATTCTAAGAATAGTTAATCTATTAAAAATGAAAAAAATTAAAAACATTCCTAATTTCGCCACAAGGTCTATTTATTTTCAATTAATATAATAAATTAAGAATCCTGTATAAAAAAGGAGGCCCCTTCCTTACCAATTAAAATATACTTAATATTTTTAATTACAATCCATATTAACTAAAATAACTATATACACGTCTGTTTATATATTTTTTATTAAAATTAAGTCTGTGTAAATATTGTATATATTGTATAAAATAAACTTTTTTTTGTGTCAACTTGCCATTTAAATTTTGTGAAATTTGCACTTTACCATATATGATAATTTTTTTGCTGATTTGTTTTGTCAGAAAAACATCACATGCAGTACATATATGAAAAAAATCACATCACATTACTCTTAAATATCACATATGCACTGCATTTAATTTTACTTTTTTATAAAAACTTGGTGGAATAATAGTTAAAAATGGCAAATTACAATATCTTAGCTAATTTGTTGATATTAAGTCAAAGTCATATTTAAGATAAATTTGAAGTCGTGTCAACATTTATATCAAATGTTCTACGAGCATATCTGCAATCTCTAGGAAAAATAAACTTTTATTTATTTATTTACTTTAATTTTTTGAGTTTAGTATTCTTATTTTCTTACCCAATTAAAAAAAATAGAATTAAACGTTAAAGAAATTGATAACGTATTGAATATGAAAGTAAATATATAATTATTTACAAAATAAAAATATATATAAAAAAATAAAAATAAAAAAACTCACAAGCTAATGAATAGAGGGAATTGAGTTTGAGTTCAAAATCGAGTCTCGTGAGCCGACTCAAATCATCTGTCACTCCTAGATAGAGATGGTTGCAGGAGGCATAGACAACAAAGATAAAGGCAGCCATGCTGCATTGAAATTGAAATGGGTTGTGGACCATCTTTTGGCTAAGGGTAAATTTATCACGCTTTTGAAATTTCAGAAAGATCTTCGAGTAAATTATATTTTTGTTCCTTATATATAACCATTTGTTATTTTTTGTCTTCAATATTATATGGCACAATTTTGGTTTAAAATTTTTAAATTTTTTTATGTTTTTTGTCCTGCTATTAAAATAGATGTTAAAATTAATGACGTAAGAGAACACGACAGTATTGCACAATTGGTATTACAAATGTGTCGGAGGATTTGGGATCATTTTATGGAATGAATTTTTTTCATGCTTAAGTAATACTTATGGTGAATAGGAAAGGAAAAAAATTGGTTACAATTGAATTGTTTGTATAGCTTGATTTGCAGATACTAGTTAGAATCGATGATTCGAGTGTAGTCGCAGAAACTTTTTGACATACTGGATTATCGCCTCTAACTATGTTTGTCATCTACTTTTGTAAGGAAATAGTACTCTTTATTTATGTTTTTGTGATTTATTGTAAGGGAGTAGTATTCCTGTTTTTACATCTTTTTTAGAAATGATAGGGAGTTAGCACTCCCTGTTGTAAATTTGCTTGCCTCTTGATCTTAATAAAAAAGGGTCTGAGACTCTAAAAAGCTCCCCCCACCCCCGGGTGGTTTTAAAAAAAAAAATGAAAAGGAAAGAAATGTGTGTGGTGTAGAGGTATCATCTATTTTTCCACGGGGGTTTGAATCCTTGAATGTGCATGGGGATATTCATATTTTTTCAAATTTTTTTGGCACCAACGTTTGTATTAACGAATTTTTAATGATGACGACTATATTTGATAGAATTTTATACATGGAGAATTGAGAGTTTGTTTGATTGGGGTGAAATGTACGTGCATAAGAGAAGTTGAAGTAAAAATGAATGTATAAGAATAAATTTGGTGTTTGGTTAGAAATATGGATGGAGGAGAAGTAAAACTAAATGTATATGAAATTTCTTCGTCCAAAGTTGAGCGAAAAATTGAATGTATAAAGCAAAAAAGATGAAAGAGTATATATTTTATTTTTATTTACTCTATTATTTTCCTCTAATTCTTTTCTCATCCATATTGATAATATTAAGACATAATCTTTGAAAAAGATTAACAAGTCACCAAAAAAGGTGTTGATGTTTAAACTTAATTTCTTTATTTGAGGGCATTGGGAGTAATTTTTAGTTTATTTAAATTGAATAGTTTAAAATAAATGAATAATACTCATTTTAATAAATATATTTATTAATAAACAACATTCTTGTTCTTGTTTGATGAATATATTTTATCAATTAACAACATTCTTGTTCTTGTTTGGTATTCCTACGTTTATTAATGAGATTTTTAAATTTTTTATATACTAAAAATTGTTTTAGTATAATATTAATTTGTTGATCTTTTTACAAAATAAGTAAATATGATTAATTAGTAAAATTAAAAAATTAATTATTTTTCTCAATCTATTTCATATACCAAAAGGATAAATATTTGAGATTTACTCTATTTTTTAATCATACCAAATAACTTGTAGAAAAACTAATATTTTGTACCTCCTAAATTTGGCCATACCATAAGAGTCAAGATTTTCAAAAAATGCTAAGATTCTCGAAGGACTAGCTCTGCAAAAATAAAGGTTAACACTTTGATGCTTAAGTTAGTAACGATTTATGAAAAAATAATAGGAAAAACTTGAAATAAAATGAGAATAATGGTGAATATTCGTGTGGAGTGCAAATTATAAGTTTGAAATAGCTTAAAAACCGAGAGAGAATAGTGCAAGAAAGTAAAAATTTGAGAATAAATGTGATGTAGAACCGTGTTCTCATAAATCTGCACAAGACCTCTATTTATAGGCTTATACAGAGTTGGATACAAGGTCAATTACTGGGTGCCGTATGACATTGGAAAGCTTTTCGAGTCAGCTGTCATCCGCAACAAACCATTGATGATTTGAATAAATATTGGTTGAGATATGTGAGTTTAACTAAATCTTGTCAAATTTGCCTACAATTATGGGAATCAGTTATGGACAGATTTCCTTGCTCGTTTATGACCGATTTACCTGGAATCACTTGAAGATATTTTTGGATGATATATACAAATGTATTGGCAAATCATATGATGCGTCCCCCCAACTATATGATGACGTATTGGCTTAAATGAGTTTATTTCTTGGGCTGCCAGTTAAGTAAGGCAATAGATAAGCCCGTGGACCTTTTTTCCCTGCTGATGGGCCCTTAGCCGTCCTGTGGATGAATTTGGACTTTTTACTGGCTGGATTAGTATGCCTAACTTATGGGCTTAGTTCAATAATTTTAGGGGCATCATTACTGTTTCACTTCCTCTTTATTCTCGTTTGATCAAACCATCCCTAAATATAATGAGTGTGAAACTTAAGATGCTAAAATACGAATAAATGTCATTAAGGGACCAAAAGGATATATATCATCAGCCCATACCATTTAAACTACAACTATATTGGATCCCAATTACTAAATTCCAAATGGGCCGACCCGTATTCTCCGATTGCTCCATAAAAGGCCCAAAACAGGAAAAATGGAAAATACTTGGAAACAAGGAATCGTCTCTCCCAATTCAAGCTTTTCTACTGATCGTACTTCGACTCGTTTACATCCGAGAAAGAACTCGTCTTGACCTGTTTTTTTATGTAGTCTATACCCTCACCAAATCCTTGAACTCTTCCTGCGAATCCACTTTCTCTTAGGCGGGTTGGCGGGTCTGGACAATTTGTGGTTGCTGAAGGTAGAAACCTTCTTCGGTTTTGTTAACTTCTGTTTTGTGTGTTTTGCTTTTGATTGTTCTGGGTTTGAAGAAATGTGGGCTACAGCAGTTTATCTTTGGGTCTGCAGTATTTCAAGTATGCTGAGCTGAGTGATTTGTCTGGGTTTTCTTGCATAGGATACAATGTTAATTGTCTTGATTTTATTTGTTCGGGCATGAAGAAATGTGGGCTACAGCTGTCTAGCTTTCAGTCTATAGCTGAGCTCAGTGATTTTTCTGGGTTCTTGCATAAGATACAATGTTAACTGCACACAAAGGTTATTTTTTGTGTTGAGTTATTCAGTGATGTGGGATTGTCAGAAGACAAAAGATAGTTTCTCTAAGGTTTCCTGTATTTACAGTAGGAGTTATAGGCATGGCTGAGCAACTTAAGACAATGGTGTATGGGGATCTTTGTTTTTGCAATATTGTGGTAGGGGTGTGCTGCAATGTATAGATTGTGGATCTGTCTTGTCTTATTTTTTGTAGGATTTACTATTTTCAACTAATATATATATTGTTTTCTTTCTTTCGGAACAAAAGTTTAGACAATGTTGCAAAAAGAAAGTAATGATGGAGAGAGGCGGTTTAACAGGGAAGAAGAGGAGGAAGATGATGATGATGCGGATGGTAGGGGCCGTGATGCGTGGGAGAGGACTTATGCAGACGAGCGGTCATGGGAGTCTCTGCAAGAGGACGAATCTGGGCTTCTCCGGCCTATTGACAATAAAAGTCTTTACCACGCTCAGTATCGCCGACGTCTTCGCACAACGACAGCTGCCCGAATTCAGAAAGGACTGATTCGTTATCTATACATCATGATTGATCTTTCCCGGGTATGTGTATAATGATTTAGCTGTAGTGGAAGTTCAATGTATACAATAAGTTGTTTCTTGTTGCTTCCCCTTGAGTCTACACTTAATGAACTAATTTAGGATGAATGACAATCAAAATTTACTTCTCCAGTTTGGTTGTTAGTCATTAGTTGTGAAAAAAATTTATGTTCTTTTTACAGTTTAAATCTTGTAGGATTTATTAGATATGTGACAAAGGACTGGATTTGTATGATTTATTAGATACTTCAGAATTCTAAGACTGGTGGATTTATATGACAAAGAGACTTCAGGATGCTCGTTATATATAAGTAACTTCGGTGATGATTTTGATAGAACGCACTGCATTTATTTGTTTAACCTGAATTTTGAATTAGGATATTTGTAGAGAAGCCTGATAGACAAGTGCCTTGACAGAGTATAATTCTTTACGGCTTGATTGGTTTATAGGGTTCATCTGAATCATCTTTAGTCAATAAAGTATTGATAAGGATGATATTGGAAAGAAACTTGTTGCAACTGTTCTGTAAAGCAATCATACTGATGACTACATCCCACTATAAATTTTTTAAGTTGTTTGCAAGTGAAGTGACGTTGTATGAGAATATAATACACTTTTATCAGTTTCTGGAAATATTCTTTCCATAGGAAACTGTATGACAGCGCCAAAAAGTTGGCCAGTAAATCAAACTTTGAGGATTTTTTCATTTTCATGGAACAGTTTTGTTTATTATTTTCATAAATTATTAAGCATTTGGTATTTGACATGCAGGCAGCTGGAGAGACGGATTATAAACCCAGCCGAATGGTTGTTGTTGCTCGACAAGTGGAGGCTTTCATCAGGGAGTTCTTCGATCAAAATCCCTTGAGTCAAATTGGAATAGTAACATTGAAAGATGGGGTTGCACATTCCCTAACAGACCTTGGTGGAAGTCCGGAGTCACATATCAAAGTTTTGATGGGTAAATTGACAAGCTCGGGTGATGCATCTCTCCAAAATGGCCTGGATCTTGTGCAGAGCCTCCTAAATCAGATTCCCACATATGGTCACCGTGAAGTTCTTATTTTATATTCTGCTCTTAGTACTTGTGATCCAGGTGATATTATGGAGACAGTACAGAAGTGCAAGGCTTCTAAGGTCAGGTGCTCGGTTATTGGTCTCTCTGCTGAGGTCTACATTTGCAAATATCTTTGTCAAGAAACTGGTGGATCATACTCTGTGGCGTTAGATGAGGTGAGCGCATTTGTGAATGTCTGAATGATGTTTGCAATTATAATTGATGTAAGTAATGGCCAAGATAGAAGGAAAATGAACAGACATTCGTTGACTAAATCCTGTAAAACTCCTTTCGCATCAATGTTAAGGGAAGACTGAAACATTAAATATTTCCAACTAATATTAGCATATTTTATCTAATTCACAAATGTTTTTATGGCAGTCTCACTTAAAAGAATTGGTCTTTGAGCATGCACCGCCACCTCCAGCTATAGCCGAATTTGCAGTTGCAAATTTGATTAAGATGGGTTTTCCTCAAAGAGCAGCAGAAGGTGTAATTTCAATCTGTTCTTGTCATAAAGAGGCTAAGATTGGTGGAGGCTACACTTGCCCAAGATGCAAAGCACGCATTTGCGACTTGCCTACAGAATGCCAAATATGTGGACTAACCCTCGTTTCTTCACCCCATTTGGCAAGATCTTATCACCATTTGTTCCCTATAACTCCATTTGGTGATGTGTCACCATCAGTTTCAAATGATCCGAGAAATCTTCCAAAAAATTGCTTTGGTTGCCAACAAAGTCTCCTAAATCCTGGTAAGTGTTAACTGAAAAGTTCAATTTTGTTGTGCCTGAACTCTGAAATGCCTATAATTTGATTTGGAGTCTGCATGAAAAAATGCAATAACTGCATTGATGCTCCCATAGATTTGGACTTGAAAAAAGGATTTTAAATGACTCTATATTAGAAGAATTTCAAATCCATTATTTAGCAATACATGATTTAAATTTAGAGCTGAAGGATTTGAAATCCTTTGAATTCACAATTATCCAAACTATTCCAACTGATTTGTTACTAGGGATTTGAAATCCTTTGAATTTGTTGAATTTAAATTATGGAAACAAATTCGAAGTATTTGTTACTAGAGACTTGAGGTTTATGATTTCAAATCCATCAATATAAATATGACCTTGGGAAGTGGAAATGTAGTTTGATTGTTGAGCCACTAGTTTTTCTCGCTCATTAATAATGACACCTGCAACTTGCCTTATTTATTTCTCCGTTCACCTTTGGGTTTAAGTATGCTTTGGATCCTCTCCAGTGTTCCCCACGTTCTGTTTTATTTATATCACTAGTCTAAAATGAGGTAGTTTAACCTGAGGTTAGGTGCTCTTCATTCGTTACAGAACTTATTTGTTGTAAGAGTTGGAAACAGTAGAAACAAGTTAGCTCCTTATTTAAGTAGGCATGAATGCCTCTAGTGTTAAGTTCACCTACCAAGTGACCTTTTGTTTCATGCTCCTCTCGAATCTAATAGCGATGCTTACATATTGTTTCCTTAGTCACCAGACAAATGGAAGCATATATACAGACTTGTAAGAAAAATCAACCGTGCTAAGATCGTATGGAAATTAGAATTACTTATTCTGTAATCCTATCACAGTAGAACACTTCATAACTAATCTATTCCCATACCTGAAGTTTCCCTATAGACGGTTTACTTGGACTTGCCATGATATTCTTTATCCCTAACCTGGGTCTGCTTTTGTTGATGCAGGAAACATGCCAGCTTCTTGTGTTTCTTGTCCAAAATGCAAACAATACTTTTGCCTTGATTGTGACATTTACATTCATGAGAGCCTGCACAACTGCCCAGGTTGTGAGAGCTTCCGGCACTCTAAATCTGTTAGTACTGCGGAAGGATGACCGGATGAGCATACATATGATGTTTAAAGAACTGATATGGGAGTGGTCTTCTGCTTTCACATATAGATTATTGGAGGTGAACTTATCTTGGTGGTTTGCACTGCACCCTTAAAGAAACATGCTAGATAACATCCAAGAAACAACTGGTCTCGAGAGAACGGTATTAGTTGGATACCAGATGATGGTATTATCTTTCTGAATTTACTTTTTACAGATCATGGGTGATCTGAACATATGGAGCATGATTAGCTGGTTCAAATACCAGGTAATTTGAGTACCCTCTTTCTCATATTCCTTCCCGCCCTAATGCCTTGTATCTGGTGAAAATGGTGAAGGAAGAATCATGATGCCAAGGCAATACAACCTGCCTCATTCTCCTGATCAGTTGGTTTTATATTGGGCACAGGAATCTCGGGGACAAAAGAGAGTTTACTAAAATTTGTACTGTTTCTTCTATTCATCTCCGCAGATGTCATTTGCTTCTATTTGATCAAAGTGATGCAATTTGTTTATTCTTCATGTTTTGTCCGGTTCAAGGATTTTGATGAGAAAAGAAAGATGTCGGGTAAAAGAAATTAAGAATAAAGTTGGGTTAATTACATTTTACTATTCGAATTATGATTATTTTACACTTTGGCATCTAAACTCATTTTTGTGTCAACTTATCATCTCAATTTTATGAAATTTTAACTTTGCCATTTGTAATTATATTTTAATCAAATATTTTTATCGAAAAAAATGTTACATGCAGTACACATGTGATATTTAAGGATTTTGTGAAGTGATATTTTCGTATATGCACAGCATGTAATGTTTTTCCGACAGAAAATTCAACAAAAAGAAAGAGTCATATATGACTAAGTGCAAAATTGAGTGGTACGGTACACAAAATGTTTTGATGGCAAAGTGGAAAGATTTGATGGCAAAGTGGAAAGATGAGAATAGTTCGAATGGCAAAATGTAATTTATCCAATAAAATTAAAGAAACTACATTCAATATTGCACGGTGAGAGTAATGAAAAAAGGAAGTGGAGGGCGGCGATGAAACATGCATTGGAGAAGGAGAAAGTCTATATCAACCAAGGTGGTTGTCTTCTCTTTTAACAGCCAAAGTTGCTTTCTGTAACATTTTCTCTTTTCTTGTTCGAGATCATTGTACCAGAAGTTGGTTGATATATATCCTTTTCTAGTACATAAAAGTTGGTTAATACAGACGGCTCAAGGCAAGAGATATAATTTGGAAGCTAACCATGCTAAGATGCACGGCACATAGAACAGGCGGACAAATAGCCTAGCTAAGTATTGATCCACCCCTTTTCGGCTTTTTTTATCCAACAAAAGCAACGGTGAGTGTATATTGCTCCCTTTCTAATAAATGTAACCACTACTAGTTGTTTGCTTCCAGTTTAATTTTATATCTTTCGGCTTTTGTTTAATCAATTCTCCACTTGAAAGTCTTCCATCTGTTCCAATGCTGATTCCATTAATAAAACAATACAAATGGGTAAATGGGGACAAACTGCAGCCCGCCAGCCCGCCCACTTAAGAAATCATACATGCAAATTCTGGGATAACTATAGAAAGCAAAATTGTTTATATAAACTTATATTCCTATAAAATTATTGATTTTTTGTGATGAGATATACAGGCTGCTCTCGTTTAAGATCAAGAGCACAATGTCCCTAAGCTAAGCCTTCCCCCCTCCGCAACTACAACCAAAACTAATAAACCTGACTTCCAATTTCCCCAATAATATAACTATCAGATGTACAATTTTCCAGCACATGCAATTCACCAACAAGCAAGGGGGAAAATATGACTTCCCAACCTGTTTTGATGGACAGACCCTGGATCAGGAAAAATACCAGGCATTAGGAGATTTAATTCTGGAAAAAAACACAGGGTGCATAGCTCACCAATCAAAAGCAGTTCGTCTGGTGGCAGCAAAATGATATTAAGTCACCAGAAAATCACTGTTTTCCAAATGCAGGCATTATATTTAGCTTCTTCAATTGGTATTCACAGGTCGACTGGGCAGCAAGAGTACATCAATGCTTGTGCTTCTGGAAAGGTTCTTTACATGTGATGCATCTGGTAGCGGTCCTGAGGAATTTGAACTCATTTCCCCTGGATGTGGTACCCAACAACTTCACTCAGAGTCCGAATCAATAGATAGATATAATCTTGGTCTTACAGAGCGCCGTTGGCGAGGAAATGTAAAAGGACTATCTGATCTCTCCCTACTTGTCTTACCAGACCTATTGTCGTTCATCCCAAGCAACAAAGATGCTGCCAAGAAAAGATTAAAGAAAATGAAAATACTAAATGACAAAAGAGGCATGGTAACATCTTCAAAGAAGGTCAGAGGTGAGGTACAAGAAACACAATGCATGTAAAATGATTCATAATGCGAGAGATTCAAGAAATGCCATCAAAAAATGAGGTGACATCAACCAACTAAGAAAATGTGACATTGCATACCATTGTCTGCTAATGAGTTCAAGGTATCATCCTTCGATTGTAATTGTTGTGCTGAATTAATACCACTTGCAGCTGCAGATTCACCTTGACCCGCTCCAACACCATCCCCGAGCCTGAGAGAAATCCAGTCCTTAGCACGAATACCGTTTGAAACATCTGGATGGTCTCTCAAATCAGATGGCGCAGCTGATGCATCAGATGGCCTAGTGGGGAGAAATATTTGAAGAGAAGGATCATTGCCACTAAATGCCAAAGGATTATCTACTAAGCCATCATTTGTATTAGACCGTTGAGCACTAGACTCAGAGACAAGTGCAGCAGATCCCATGGCAGTCTCTGCAGTCAACGCATAGCCATTAATAGATGATGAGCAATTGAGCGAACCATGCTGCATTTCAACTAATGCCTCAGAAACGTCCACATCAGAACCAAATAGCTGAAAACCTGGTCCTCCATGACTACCAGAAGGCAATGTCCACATATTAACCCCAAAGTCGTCATCATTTGTGTTGTAAAGACCAAGACATGAACTTCCAACATTACCAAGAGCAGGATGTTCATAATAAGAATCAGGAATCCCATGCTGAGCAGCTGGAAATGGGACTCCACCAGTATCTGGACCAGTGTTCTTGTAACCAGCTTCAGAAGACATTAGAGGTTCGATTTCTTCTTCTGAATCACTGAGGACAATTACTTCAGCCTCCCCTGCTGGTGCAGACGTCGTTCGATCGCTAAATCCATGTGTTGGATCAATGTTCAAGGGAATCGACTCGTACTCAATACCATTGACAGTCGAAAAATCAAGGTTTCCGCCACCAACTTGATTAACACTACCATCCTCACAATCTTTGCCACTGCCTGTGGCACTACTGCTCATAGGAATTATATTCTGACCATTTTTCTCAAAGTTTTCATCAAATCTATTTGCAGTTGTGATCCCCTGCATATTATCTGGTTTATGGAATTCCCAGCAACCATTTCGGTTTTTCTTAATTCCTAGTTTAAGACCAGCATTACTATCAGAGCCAGCTTCCTGTTTTATTGGTTTAAGTTCCAGTTTTGGTTTTGAGTCCTCATCCGCAGATGCACAGATGCTACCATCAGGCAAATGCCACAACCCAAGCTCCCCAACACCCTTACGATCACCTTCTGCCTTGGCACGCCAGGAGCCATCAGGCTTCACCTCAATCTCTGCCACATCTTCTCCACAATTTCTCATCTGTAAGACATATTTGAGGAAGCATTATATGCATGCAAAATTCAAAAGAAGTGACAACTCGGCCTCTAGGCAAAATGAGACAATACCTTTGATGTGATTCGGTTGAAATACGGATCAATAATGATTTTCTCCAAAGAGTAGTTCTTCAGACAGATAGGACATTGCCACTGCATGCACAAATAGCATTCAAAAACATAAATAGGGAAGTGAAGAAACACATCATAAATAAAAGTTATGTGAGTTAGCTGACTTGGATGTACCTCCTTTTACATAAAAAACCAAATATATTCTACCAGCAATAGTCAAGGATTATACAAGAAAAAATTCTATTATCTCAAAGTTAAAGGAAGCAAAAATGAAATAAAAGGTTTCATGTTTATGTACCTTCCTGGAGCGTTGGTTCATTTCCACAAACACTTCAAGATCAAAACAGCCCATGTGTGCACAGTGCTTAAACCTTCCAGCCACTTTCATTCTTAGACCACTCATCTGAAGCACGTATGAATATATATACTACTTAGTTCTAAGAGATGAGAACGATATTAAGCACTTCCAAAGAAGAACAACTGCATGTGTCACCTCGCAGATACGCAATCACAAACAATGACCAACAATGTTCTCATCTATATCATGTTTTTATATGGGACACACAAACACATACATCCAACGATATATATATGTTGGAAATGATTACCAATCTTTTTCTTAATACAACTGCTCCTTAACTTTAATCACACGTATAAAGGGAAAAAAATTATGATGAAATTCCATGAAGTACCATCGATGTAGAAAGAAAATGTACACTTGAACTTAAATTGTTTATTAGAAAACATGATTTTGCAGGCATGCAGACCTATCGAGTTGTCACAAAATAGCTGAAAGTTTTAAATAGTTCATTCGCTAGTAACAACCATTCAGAGAAAAGTAATTGAGAAACCTTATCCCTTAGAAATGTTAATTTATCCCCGTACGCATTTTGACATGGGACTACAGGAACATGTCCAATTATGAATAGCATAGCTAGAAAAAGTCTTTATAGACAAGTCTTTCAGCAATGAAAATGGCATCTAGCAAAGAAACGGAGGACATTTTTTCTGAAAAGGCGAGACAGCTTTCGCCATGATGCAGGCATTTGGATTTGTGATTAGAAGATTTACAGGTGAAACCAGGAAACACGATGTATACAAGTCAAACAACTCAATAAGAAAAGCAGAGCCACTATCTTAACAACAGTGGAAATTGGCCATCAGGAAGAACTTTGCATTGAACTGTTAGTAATTTTAATACAGAGGAGGGAGACTTTAGTAAAGCCGAAAAGGCAGAAAGATTCATAGATCGCATATGGATCTTGAACAAGATCACAATCTTAAAGCATACTTATTGGTCAAATGCTGCAAGGAAGAATGCTAATCGAGGGTCAAGAAATGATCTAAAGCAAGTATTCAACTTGTATAAAGAACATAAGATCCTGCTTGTTATCAAACCAAAGCAGTGGATATTCAAGCCATATCATATGTCATGTACGTGCATCCAACAAATCTTGAGCACCACCAGAGATTCACTTGTGTTGGACAAACAAGTGCAGATTTCATAGATGGGCTCAACAGAAGCATAATGGCACCAGACAACATAATTGATTATACATGCATCATTTTCTTGGTCTTTTTTTCTAAACATAGTTAAAAAGCATGCATATATTGAAACTACTCACAGGACAGCGAAGATTGACAGGAATGAAATCAGCAACAACTTCAATATCACTATCACTATCAGCATTTTCTGTGGCAGCCCCACCCCCAACACATCTACGAACAGGAGCCAGTGCGTCCTCGAAACGCTCGCCTTCGTCCTCTTTCGGGATCATGTTGAGAACCTATTAGCAAAGATGGCCTTAGTACCATTTTGTTTCCGCCAATCACAAATGAAGACACTGTTGAAATACCAAACTTTCCACAATCTTCTCAAAGTTAAAAAGTAACAAAGACCAATTCTCCCCATCCTTATAGGCGCAAATTAAAGGACAAGGTGTCATAAGCAGACTGCATATATATAAGCTAGTATGCAAACAACAAAGTATATTAATAAACAGTTCAAGCCCACATAACATGATTAAAAACATTTGGCAAGGACCAATAAAATTCAGAAATCCATATAATCATCCAGCCCACACTCCCAAAATTCAATCCAACTACGGAAAAAACAAAGGGTAATAACAAAACAAGTAGCTGTTGAATAACTAATTTCAACAATATGATTAGAAGTATGAATATTCAAGAAACCAACAGGAAAGTACCATCAGGCTTCCAGAACACCAAAGAAGTCGTCAAGCAGCCATAAATCATACAAGGACAAGCATAATCAGAGAACGCGTACCTCTCTCCTTCATTACTTTGAACCAATTACAATACCAATACTTGAAAAGTAGATAAAGCAATCAAAATATGAAGATGTGGAGGTCAGCTGACCTGCTGCAGTGAGCGTCTCTTGGCAATTCTAACTCCCATACAGAATATGCGAGCATCACATCCTCCTACAAAGATCTTATTAAGTCCGTCTCTAGTGCACGGTGTAATCTGACAAAGGAACAACACAGGCTAAGGAGTAAGGACAACAAAAACAATCAACAAATAGAGTCCTGTAAAATGCCCAATTGAAAAACTAAATTGAGTTAATGAACCCCCTCTCCCCAAGGCCAAAAGGGAAAAGCCAAAAAATGGGGAAAACATTATGTCAAGAATAAATGAAGTTAGCAATAAAACAAAACTAATGAAAGCACATGTCAGTTAATCACATGGATAATATAGACAGTGATGACAAAAGACAACAACTGATACAATCTCATATTCTTTCTCGCATCTATTTCTAGATTTCTCATAAATAATCACCGCCCTAGAATAGCAGCATACTCTTCCTTGGATCAGAGATGATCTCTGAGAGAGCAGAGCAGAAGAAAGGATCCACATAAATACCCATGACAAACATGTGAATTCAGTTGATATTGCAAAATACTTCATTCAAAATCTGCATTAGAAATTTATGATGACAAGTTGCAGATTATGTGGCACAATGAGAAAGGAAGATTTGACATCTAATTTTGGTGGTATAATGGCCAAAAATTGAAAATTTTCTTCATCCGGTTGCCAAAAGGGGCATGAGAAAAATCAATCAGCGGATGATTTTTTAATGAAAACATTCTTTGCAACTAGGCAAAAGGAAACATCACACGACTACAACTAACTAATACAGATAAGGGACAGTTCCTAAGTTTGACAAACAGTTAAAACTATAATGCAGTAAGAGAGAACTCACAACAGGTCCATCATCTCGACCATTTGCTCCCAGCAACTGAGACCCAGGTCTGTTTATTGCCCTCACTGGTACACCTGATAAATCACAAACACAAAAATGTTCTTTGAAAAAGGATAGTGATAGACTTCTATAAAAGTGAAGCAAGAAGAATAAGAGCTCCATCAATTACGTGAAAAAAAAAAAAAAGGAAAAAAGAATGCATAATTTAGTTGGTACACCTGATAAATCACAAACACAAAAATGTTCTTTGAAAAAGGATAGTGATAGACTTCTATAAAAGTGAAGCAAGAAGAATAAGAGCTCCATCAATTACGTGAAAAAAAAAAAAAAGGAAAAAAGAATGCATAATTTAGTGAAGATCGTATCCTTCAAGCAATTCCTAAACAAATTATAATGTATGCTACAAGCATGAAAGAAATGACAAAAGATGACTTCACACTGTATACATAGTAGAAATGCATTAGCATTACATGTTTCCGCGTACAAATCACAAAAAAATTTGACACTTGTACACAAAGTATAATGTTACAGTAGCACCATATGTGTTCATCTTCATGTGAAGGCCAGAAGAAATAACATTAACAGAGGAACCCAGGTGCTACTAGAGAAAAAAAGAGCTTCATTCGTTGGACCCAGGGTCTATGAGTGAGCAATCTAAGGACTAAGGAGAAGTAATACCATTGACCTGTAGATCTGCATACTGCGGCCACTGCATCCTAAATGTTACCTTGTCGTTAAGAAGCATGCACCACGCCTAATCATCAATAGCAAAGCCATCATAAGCATGGTAGCAATTGGCATATTTGAATCATGGAGAACATATAATTATTACCATTACATTGCTTCCTGACCAACCTGAACATCATATTCTTGTTTTGACAACAAATCCCTGTCTGCTCTTGCAAGTGAAAACGTTTTCTCAATGCTCTGACTAGGATTTGAGCTGGAAGCCACAAATAAGTATCAGATGCACCCAGTTTGAAAATAATTCAAAAATGAAATGTGCATGAAACATAGAAACCCTACAGGACAAACAGCAGAAAATATGTTTCAGAAATGTATGGAAAGATGTGTTCCCAAGTAGTTACCACATGGGGCAAGAAAAACGGCCAGAACATGATAGTCAAAGTTCAAAACTATTTGCAGGCACAGTACTTTGAGAAAAATAAATGAAAGAGAAAAATTGCCACTCAGAAGGTGAATTTTGAAATTTTAATAAATAGAAAAATGAATTCGAAGACAATAATGAACTCACAATAGCTTGATATAATAAATCTAACTGAGGATAAGCGTCAGCAGACAGCAAGTAAATAGCAAAAACATTACAGTAAGCAGAACTTATTTCCTTTTCAAATAATATGATAAACAGTTACAAGGAAATCATAGCAGTTTGATATAATAAATCTAGCAGATGTTCAGGTTCAGCAAGTAGATAGCTGAAATCCTATTACATTATTAACATCTCAAATTAAGGAATTAAAGTCCTTGGTAAGAGGTTAAAGCATGTAGTTACCCATCTGCAGGAACATTTGTGATGTTCAATTTCACAGGATATAAAGGATGTGCAACCGTCACCCAGAAGCTGCATATTAAAACAACATAGAATCAACCATATATATCAAGCGTCCAAAAGGATTCCTGATTTAATCCACACAGAAGAAATCAATTGCAGCTTGGGGATGATAAGGCACTATAGAAGGCATAGTATCTTGTTTCTAAGCTGTTTCCACATAGAATAACAGACTATCTGCTGAATAATTCATGGAAGCAGAAATAAAAATTTTGATGATTTCTGCATAATCTATTTGATAATCATAAAATAAAGCATCCAACATATAAATAAGGTCTTCTTGCTCCTGGGAATCTTCTTCAGAATAAATAATAATGTAAAGGACACCTACAACAGAAGTAAAAGAGCATGATAGTAATATACAGGCTTACCCATTACTGAACTCGACTACTACACCAAACTAAAGAATCTCTTAAATATCTTAACCAGTTATAAGCATGTCCACGAGACTTGCTATACGATTATGATCTCTATATACATGGTAAGCAATCATCAGAATTTTTTCCCAAGAAAGAGTTAGCATAGGACGAAGATAAGATTCTAAGCCAAATTACAAATCATAACATATGCAATTGCATGGTAGCACCAAGATTAATTAAATCTTTTTACCATTGTGAATATGCTCAATAAACAAGTCTAAGCCAACCTTAAAAGAATCGATTGTCAAAAAACCTCATGAACTTATCTAGTATCTACTTTTTCCCTTCTGCTTCGAAGTTCAGATCTTTATGAATCAATTGTGAGAAACAGAAATGATCATCAAACTCAACTTCTCCAAACGAGGAAATACTGCATCCTCGATGCAAGAAAGCAAGTCAGGTAATAGAGAAGACAACTAGAGAAGTCCCCTTACAGCAAAAGCTAAATAAAGAAGTGTTCATCTTTCTTTAGTGAATAAAAGATAAGATAACTTACCAAATTATCATTAAATGAGATAATTTACAGATAAACTACTATACCATAGTGAATCAACAAGCTTCAACAAGAACAATCAGCTGGTATCGACAACAAAAAAGTTCTAGAACCAAGAAGATAGGGAAGATGGCATATAATGATGCTACACATCAAGTGAAAAGAAACATTGTGACTTACGGGTCGGCCCGACTCAGTCTACAAACTTCACAGTAAAAGATATCTGGAGGATTTGGCAGGATGCCCTCTGTGGGTTTCTCGGGAATCAGCACACATGCCATATGCTGCCAGACATTGCACCTAGGATCTTCGCACTGTACCAAAATTTCAGATTGTAAAAAAAATACAGATGCATCGTAGGACCAAAAAGACTTTTTGATCCGGAATGTTATGCCCACATGAAAAACAACAATACATCAAAGAGGATGAAAAAAGTTCGGTACAGGAGTTACATGAACACATGCTTAAGATCCATTAAGCAGATTGTACAATACCTTGATCATTGAATCAGTTGGCAGTGTGCTTCCACAGAGGCAGCGTATCTTTTCCATTTGATGGCGGTCTTCAGTTTCCTCTTTGGGTCTTATGTTTGAATTATCTGAGACAGTTTGTGATTTCGAAGCCAAGTCAGATGCACCGGAGACCTGCATTTTCCTGAAAAGTTCAATGAAAAAACACATGTTTGATCATCTAATGTGGATAAAAGAATGCACCTCGCAGTGCAATCCCATGATAACCCATTCATCGACTTTCATACCGACTCTAATGGACATGCAATTAGGCAAATTGAAAGCATGGCTTGATAATTCATAAAAGCCCTCTAATGGACATGCAATTAGGCAAATTGAAAGCATGGCTTGATAATTCATAAAAGCCCACAAATAAACGTAAAATGAGGAACATGAAGCATTCCAAGCATGTGTTTCGCACAAGGCCATGTAGCAAACAGAAAAAAACACCTGTAAGTGTCATCAACTAGCTTTGCCACATCCTCCTTACCAACAGCATTTTTCTTGGCCCACAATCCTGAAACTGGTAAAATATGGTATTAGATACATCTGGTGTCACATGCAGTGAAGCACTAAGGTGCAAGGACGTATAGCGCATGATGTAATCAATGTGCGCAATTCCTGACTACCACATATTTCAGTCCAAGCATGCAAAAATGACATGTCGTAACTTCATTTGTCTGGAAGTTGGTCGTTTTTATACTCCCACAATCCAAATGTGACTCAGCAGAGTCACATAATTGGTTTCTAAGCAATACTTCCTTTACTACAAATAGAGAGAGAGCAGAGATGTAAGTAGTTTCTTTTAGAGAGCAGCAACTTCCTCAAGAATTTTCGTTCTGCTACCCACTTTATCTTATCTCCTATTTCCTCAAGGAACTAACTTGGAATACTTTATTTCCACTACACAATATATGAACATGAAAATTGCCGATATGTTATTACTCTGCGAGAGTGCTGCTAACTTCAAGTTAGCTGGAATTCTAAATTCAGTCCTGCTCATATAGTAAAAGAAGAAAATAACACAGAGAAGAATATGCAGAGGTATTCAATTATGGATGTAAAAATTAGAGTATCAATATAGTCGATTACAAAGAAAGAAGCTCCTATGGTTGCAGCCAGTACATAAAATGATGACCAGACGTAATAACTGTGCAACTTAAATCCAAATGCCCAAAAGGGAAACGAGATTTCATTTCCAGATTTTAGCAGGAAAGGAAATGGAATAAAATAACACACATACTTGTAGAAACGATTTTGTCATAATTTTGCAAGCTAATTAACTAAAGGGTCGAATTCTATATACCTCGTTCATCGGAGAGAATGGCTAGTATCCGATCAACAAGGTCCTGAGAGGAGACAATGCAAACAAACAACTAAATATCTTCCAAGTTTCAACACGCCATGAGCAGATTATGTGAACAGTGAACCAAGCCTATTCATAGGCCTAATAACTTAAGAAATATTAGGTTATAATATTTACAGTCTCAAGCCAAATACAGGACCAAGATTAAAGATCATTCTAAAATCCAGGTTCACAGGCACACATTGAGTTACTGTGACAAATTAGATAGTTGCTTAACATAACTAGTAAAGACCATATTAACCATACACCAACAAAAGATGTTTCTGCAAGCAAATTAAAAAAAGTTCCGTGATAATAAAGAAAATAGCAACTGGGCGATAAAGCATAAGGTAAGCAACAGGTCATCTCCCCATATCCAGCCAATAAGTGAAAGCAAATAAAGTTAATTGAGACTAGTGATGTGATTAGCTCCTCATTATAAAGATTCACAAAGATCGATAATGTTATTCACATTTGACCTGCTTCTTTCCCTGCTTTGAAAGCCCTAGTTGGGTAAGGACATCCTTGAGCTCCTTTATCCTAAAATATGCTAACTTGTCCTGCAAAACAAAACAAACTAGTTCAGACTTTTTAGATGAAAATAAACACATTAGATTGGCTTAAGAAAGTACAATTTTCAGTTCCCTCGTCATAACAAGACCAGCAGGTGGATGGTTAAAAATAACAGCAGGCAACCTATGATAAATGTCATATGAAGTCTTACAGCAAAGGCAGGAAGGAGCAAACATATAGCATGATTAGATTCTCAAAGTAAATGAGAAGCAGATGTACAATGACTAAGTTTCACGGACAATCAGCTTTAGCACTGTACATTTCAAGATTGTAAGGATCACAAGTTGGGCAGTATATAATTAAGATTTCTCAGGAAGGAAATAGAATAGGCTCTCCGATCTCTCAGGTCCTCCTCCCACTCAACTCCTACCAAATACGCCATTAGGTTTTTGTTCTTACATTGCAAATTTGAACAAGAAGTTATCAAATGATAGGCATAAAGACCCAGGTCTATGCCGGTTGATCCTAAAGATTTCACATCCTCTTCCTTGTATTCATCAATAAATGCAAATGTACACATTACTTAATCTACATCCATACTCAATATTGGAATGGTTATGTAGTTGATTAGATATTCAACAACACCTCACCTTTAGGGATCCAAGTAGAACGGAATAGAATTCATCTAAGGACCATCAAATTAAGGCAGGTTTATCAAAGTCATACATCTTGGACAAGGCTATTGATCTGATGGTCCAAATCTTTCTGGGAGAAAAAAGAGAAGGGTGTTAGCCCAGGCAGAAGATCAGTTCAGTTCTTCAGTCTCGTCCCAATCTATCATTTACCACTACCATACAAACTTTAAATATTATCGTACTCTACCATCAAATCAGTGATCCTAGATGGTCTAATGCCACCAAAGGTCCAAAACACCATGTTTCATAGAAAATACTCTGCACACAATCATACTTGACAGCTTCACCTTCCTCTTAGAAAAATTAGATCCAAGGAAAAAAAAACACTATCTCTTGGGATACAAAGATGACTAGAACTTTAAATGCTAAACTCCCATCTGAGAAAATGAGATAGGCTGGAGACCTCAAATGTCCCAAAATCATAAAATGTGCCAGCAATAATAACCCCATGCATCGTCGTCGACTAGACATTTTTTGCAAACTAAGACAAGTTAAAATGCTATTCATAGCTGATAGCTCCAACATCGGTTAGATTGGAAAAGATTCAGCACAAATAATTGAACGGAATAGAGTTGGGCCCATTTCTCTACACAATCCAATATAAATAAAAACTAGGTGGAGACTGGATCAGATAATTGGCAAGGAGGGATCACCGCTCCAGAGACCAGGGAGCGAACTAGCACGTTTGGCGCAGAGCAGCACTCAAATTGCCCTCAGTTTGGAGAAAACAGCTATGAATATGCACGCTTCTGGAAGAGGAAACACTTGGGTAGATTCGATTTAGCACATAAACAGGAAAGATTGTGGTTTTGCATAGAGAAAGAGAAATGTGGTAGCAAAAGTAGGAAGAGAAGATCCCTTTGAACCTTTGCGGCGGCGACCAGAAATGAGAAAGGAAAAGATCTATTTTAACCTCGGCAACAAAAATCAGGAAGGGCGGTGATGGGCAGAAGACAGCTGGAGCTTGCTGTCACTTTCCATTTATTCTGCGTAGTCCTTTTTTCTTAGAGCCCAAGAAAATTCAGGGATTAATTTGAATTTCGAAACAGCTATTCTTGCGCTTATATTCAGAACAAGATTCAGGAAATATTGCATTTTAATATTAGCTTTCTGAGCAGTTAAATTTTACCAATTATATCACATAAAAGTATTATCTTTCAATTACATGGGTAGATGCTGTAAGTTGCTCATGCTCTCTAGTATTTTTCATTTCAGCCCCTTCCACAAGTGCCAAAGGTGGACCAGTATTACATCCATAGCATACAAGTAGTTCTGGCTAAACCATAAAAGTGAAGATGACAAGGTTTTAGCTCAAAAGTTCTGTATTCATCAAAATTCAAAATGAAAAGAATTATATAATCCTTACACCACTCTGCAAGTAACACATAATAAACTTATCATCCACCAAATTTCCTAAAGCTGGAGAAAACAGGATATGCTTCCCTCATAACCTAACCCTTTGGATTATAGAAGCATAAAGTACAACTAAACTTCCACGTCTCCCTTAACTAAAATTACCAGTGAGGAACTCCTCACTAAAGTTGGATCTAATACTCATGCCTCCAAAAGGAATTTCACTATGATGATTTTAGGTATTACTCAAAACTTAGGGCTTCTGATTCATCAAAAGTATTGTGCTATAATCAGGAGGTGGTGAAATTAGCCGCACGGTTACATCGTATTTCACATAAGCAGAGTCCTAGGCAAATGAAGAAGATGCATGGCATCGTAATTACAATGGATTCTTGCTCTGATGGTTATATGGAGGACAAAATAATTTGTGAATTTCACCCTCCAGTCCATGGCTGGAGAAGTTGTATGGAAGGATGCCATCACATATTGAGCAGTGAAGGCAAGGAAACAATCACCGAATAAAGCTAATTGCAAACAGGAAACAACTTGAAATGTAAAGCAAATTTGGGCAGAGACAGGATAGACCAAGGATAGTGCATGACCATTTGGGAATAAAGTAACAACGATACTAAAGTTCCCAATATGGACTTCATTCTTATGTTCAGTGTTCTTTGTGATATGTAGAACATAAGTATGCGAAAGGACAGATCGGAAATATCTGATCACCAGTCTTGGAGGACTTTCAAATTGTGACCTGATCTTCTGCAAAATAAAATGAGATTTCTAATTCATGGAAGTTACTGCCAGTATGTTCAATGTCTCTATTACCTTTTTGCTACGTGCTGTGGATGGCTGACCAGATTGTCATCACAGCACCAGCAGATGCATGCAGATAAAAATAATTGGCTAAGGGGCAATAAAGTAGGGGAAGGTGATCCAGAGGATCTTGAACCAGGCTGTATAGGTGGATGAAGCTGTTTTCGTATATCTAAAACGGCTGAATGTGCAGCTTCACGAAGAGCTGCTGCATGTGGCTATGGTAGATGGGCAGAGGGCAGGATGATAGAGAGGAATGGTGATCGTGGTGTATAGGGGAACCTACCATTAAATTAGAATCATATTCCTTATTATGTTTAAATTAAATGCATGTGTTTTGCAGGAATACTCGGTGTTTATCCCTAACTGCTTGAGAATTGTCAAACACAGAACGGAGTGGAAAAATAGGAGGTCCATATTTTCTCCAAGAGTTCCATGGGAATATAATTCGTCAAGGAATCAAATAACACAAAACAAAAGATTGGGATAGGACTAAGGCAGAATTGCATATTCTACACCCCGCATGGAAGACTGATTACAGGACATAATAGCAGTCAACTCTTGAAATCAGTTTTAATAAAAAATATGGCTATATGCATTGCTCAAAGTAGCTTAGTGTTGATCAGCAAATGACTTTGCGTACAAAGTTATCTAAATGAATCTAGTACTCAAAAGAACCAATGGAGTAGTCAATTCTAAAATCATGTGAAAGTAAAATATTTTTAACTAGCTAATAGTAATTGCTCAAAGTAGCTTAGTGTTGGTACCCAAATGACTTTCAGGACAAAGCCATCTAAATAAATCTAATACTCAATGAACCAATGATCAAGTTTAGATGAATGATCAATCACCAGCAATTGTTGCCACCATCATTCACTAATGATACAGTAAACTGAAGAATTCGAAACAGAAAGGGAAAACATCAATCCAGGAAAACCAAATTCAACAATACCTTGAAGAAACTAAATTTACCTTGCAATTAGACACCAGGTCCATCCTCTTAAACCCCTGAAGGAAATTACTCTACCACAGCAGACCTCAGCAGAATTAGCAAATGCTCAATTAAATTTCCAGTTACAGTTCTCATGCAGCCTTCCAATTAACAACTGATCGAACCAAACAAACAAAAATTAGCCATCAAAATGCCAACCACCCACATCATCAGTAAATAAGTTCAATCGGAACCAGACCAAAAACAGAAAAACTTCATGCAATTTAATTTTTAAAAAAATGAAATCTTACCCTGATACAGCCAAAACGGACAAATTAACAAAAAAATTTCAAGAAACTAGCGAAAACTGGCGAGTCCTTGGGCGGCAAACGCAATTAGGGTTTTGGGGTGACAGGAGAACACACGGCGACACCGCCTCTTCGCCGCCTCTCTATTCTTTTCTCTCTCTTTCACTCTCTCTCTCAAGATACACACACAAGGTAGGAAATGTGCGTTTTCTTTTGACCGCAAGAACCAGCCGGAAGTGGAAGCCCACCAAATTTCCGGACGTATCGTCGGTTATGGATTCCGGTTAGTTCCCCGCAGACACATCCGGGTTCTGATTATCTGCGGTCGAGTCCATGTGTCACTACGTTTACTTGCTTTTTTAATTTAATTTATCGAGTCATAGGTTTTGACGTAAGTGCGCTCGTCGCATTTTGTCCGCACTAAGAATTACCGAAAATAATAATAATAATAATAGCCTACACCGGGAGCAGGAAGAATAAAACAAGTATGGACACGAGGGTTGTACCATCATGACGATGTTTTGACCTTCTGTACCATGATCAGCAGCTTTCATGTCAATAGTACAATCTCTTGTAAGTGCCATCCATGTAAAGGTAGAATTGAAATTATGTTATGTTGGTGGGGATATTTAGATAGAGCCAAGTCCTAAGGTCATGGATATTATGGTAATGAACCCCACATTAATTCACTCAAAAATATAATAATATTCAATAATTTATACTTATTTATATATAAAGAAATTAAAGCTAAATGCTCAAAATTGGTATTGAAATGCTGTTGCCAGCCATTGAGAAGAGTTCTCGTAAACATGCATATTTATTCGTACAATTCAAAACCGCCTCCAACAATATATAGTAATTAATTTTGGTGCTTCTGTACAAGGGATCGAGCATTATCCTTCTCGTCATTACTGATGGCACACATCTTTACGCACTATTCTTATCGATGTATCCCGCGATGTCAATGATGAATTGTTTATAACTGTAGCTGGTTAATAGCTTGCTTACGACATTTTGTATTCCTTATGCAACGGAATTTTTATCGCTAAGGTTTCAGTAGCATATTAAAATGTGCTCGTTTCCTCTATCAGCTCTTCTCCAACTTCCATTTAATCAGTTTTGCTGCTGGACAACAGTGAGGGGTGCAAAGACCTGCAACTGCACAGAATCGTACGCCTCCTCTTTGATAGAAGAATTAGTTCCAAAGGCATAAAAGTAAGCGAGCATCAAGTTTTATTATTCCTCTCAATGGAACATATAGTGTTTAGACAGGTGGTCCAATTGTGAATAAAATCAAAGGTGGTAATGAGCGGGTGCTGAAGTTAAATTAGCAATCATGTTCTTGTTTAAAGGAACGACATCACCAGGAAAAATTGGGCAGTCATTGCAATAGTCGCCAGAGATTTAGAAACAAACTGGCCTTCCTGGATACATGTATGATGCTGGTTCTTGGTGTGAAGAGGTAGAAAAGACATGGAATTTCACTGCACCAAGGGGGGCCTGCCAATTTGGGATGGCTGGAGGTAGAAACCTCGTTCACACAGTTCCAGGAGAGGCCAACACTTGATGGACAAAATTAATCCTGCTGCTGCAGAGCCAACCAACTCAAGAAATAGAATCACTAATCACATGCAAATATTGAGACGATTATAGGAGGAAAATTGATACACAAAATTATATCCCTATAAAATTATTGAACTTTTACGATCAGATATACAAGATATTCAAGACAGAAGAGCACGAGGATCCTACCTAAGCCTCCCCCCTCCACAACTACAATCAAAACTAATTTAACTTCCTATCCAATTTCCCAATAATGCAACTGTCGAATGTACAATTTACCGGTACTAAACCTGCAATTCACCAGTGAGCAAGGTAAAAAGATGATTGCCAAACCTGTTCTGACCGATTGACCCTGGATTTGGAAAAAGTACCAGGCGTTGAGGAGATACAGTTCTGGAAAATGACAGCAGAGTTCACAGTCACCAGTCAAAAGCAATCCCTTTGGTGGCAGCAAAATGACTTTAAGTTACCAGAAAATCACTGTTTTCCCATGTGCAGATACTTGGCTCTTGCAATTTGCTTTCAGAGATCGACCAGGCAACGAGAATGAGACAGCAATCCTTCTGGAAAGGTACTTCAAAAGTGATGTATCTGGTAAGGTCTATTTAACAGGAAGATGATATTTCCAAAATATGCAATCCAACAGCTTTACTCAGAGTCTGAATCAATAGACAAATATAATCTTGGTCTTACGGAACGCCGTTGGCGAGGAAATGTAAAAGGACTATCTGACCTTTCCCTACTTGTCTTACCAGACCTATTGTCGTTTATTCCAAGCAACAAAGACGCTGCCAAGAAAAGATTAAAGATAATGGAGATATTAGATAACAAAGAGACCCACTGCCGTCCACTAAAGAAGGTTAAGAAAAATAGCCGTAAATCATTACCAGAAAGTTAGAAGATAAAACTGTTAAAAGCAATGCATGACAACAATTTCCTACTTTCACTTCATTATGAAATCACTGAAAGTGAAAAAACTCATCATGCAAGTGAAATCTAAATCAAAAAACACCACAAAGAAAATAGGTGACATCAAATACTCAGAGAGAAAGATCAAATATAAAGTGAGAACCATACCGTTCTCTGCTAAAGAATCCAAGGTAGAATCCTTAGGTTGAAGTTGTTGTCCTGAACTCAGATCATTTGCAGCTGCAGACTCAGCTTGACCCCCTCCAACGCCATCCCCTAGCCTAAGTGAAATCCAGTCCTCAGTACGAATTGCATTCAAAACATCTGGATGGTCCCCCAACTCAGATGGGGCAGCTGATGCATCAGATGGCCTAGTCGGCAGAAATATTTGAAGGGAAGAATCATTGCCGCTAAATGCCAAGGGATTATCTACTAAGGCATCATTCGTATTAGTATGTTGAGAAGTAGACTCAGGGACAAGCGCAGCAGATCCCATGGCAGTCTCTGCAGCCAATGTATAGCCATTAATAGACGATGAGCAATTAAGAGAACCATGCTGCATTTCAACTAAGGCGTCAGAAACGTCCAAATCAGAACCGAATAATTGAAAACCTGGAACTCCCTGACTACCAGAAGGCAATGGCCACATATTCACCCCAAAGTCATCATCATTTGAGCTGTAAAGACCAAGGCATGAACTTCCACCGTTACCAACAGCAGGATTTTCATAATAAGAATCAGTAATTCCGTGCTGTGCAGCTAGAAATGGGACTCCAGTATCTGGTCCAGTGTTCTTGTAAACAGCTCCAGAAGACATGAGTGGTTCAATTTCTTCTTCTGAATCACTGAGGACAATTACTTCAGCATCCCCAGCTGGTCCAGACGTCATTTGATCACCAAATACATGTGTTGGATCAATGTTCATGGAGATTGACTCATAATCAATACCATTAATTGCAGAAAAATCAAGGTTTCCACCACCACCCTGATTAACACTAGCATCCTCACAATCTCTGCCACTGCCAGTGGCACTGCTGCTCATAGGAATTATATTCTGACCATTGTCCTCAAAATTTTCTTCAAATCTGTTCGAAGGTGAGATTCCCTGTATATCATCTGGTTTGTTAAATTCCCAGCAACCCTTGCTGTTTTTTTTAATTCCTAGTCTAAGACCAGCATTACAATCAGAACCAACTTCCTGTTTGATTGGTTTGAGTTCCACTTTTGGTTTGGTTTCTGCCTCCACAGATGGACATATGGTACCGTCAGGCAAATGCCACAACCCAAGCTCCCCAAGACCCTTACGGTCACCCTCTGCCTTAGCACGCCAGGAGCCATCAGGCTTCACCTCAATCTCTGCCACATCTTCTCCACAATTTCGCATCTGTAGAACATGTGAGGAGGCGTAATGTGCATGCAAAGCAGAAAGAAGTGAGCTGGAAGGGATAATATTATACCTTTGATGTGATTCGGTTGAAATATGGATCTATGATGATTTTCTCCAAAGAATAGTTCTTCAGACAAATAGGACATTGCCACTGCATCCACAAACAGCATTTAAAAACATAAATAGGGAAGTAGGAAAAGATAAATCAGAAATAAGAGTTCATTTAGTTACTTAACTCAGAAAGTATCTCCTTTTTCTTAATAAGACAAAATACATTTTATACACAATAAGAGTTTAAGGAGTATAAATGAAAGAATCCTATCTAAGAGGAAGCAACAACAAATAAAAAGGTCTCATATTTACTTGCCTTTCTTGAGCGTTGGTTCATTTCCACAAATACTTCAAGATCAAAACAGCCCATGTGTGCGCAGTGCTTAAATCTACCAGCCACCTTCATTCGTAAACCACTCATCTGAAGCATGAATGAAAATAATATTACTCAGTTTCCAAGCGATGAGCACAATATTAAGCACTTCCAAGAAAGAAGCACACCCACGGGCGTCGCCTGTGCTAATATGTCATCAAAAACCATGACTATAAGATGGATCTCATCCATACATAATGCATACATTTAATCACATATAAGAAGATAAAAAATTCTGATGAGATTCCATTTAGTACCACCAATCTAGAAGGAAATTATATATTGGAACTTAATTGATCTATCAGAAAATATATTTTTGCAGGCATGCAAATCCTCAGAGTTGTATTTGAAACTGACAGCAACATTTCAAAACAGCTAAAGAGGAATTCCCTATCTCAGAAGAACAAAATGGTGCAATTGACAGTAACAACCATCAGAGAGAAGTAATTAGAAACCTTAATACCTTACCAGTGGGCATTATTCAACAAACATTTTTCAGAGGGAACCTCAAAGTGGCTCTATTTCATTATATTCCATCCATATCCTAATTCCATTCATTTAATACCCCTTTGGTGTCGTTGACATAACAGACGTCGTTTCTAGTCTATCTCTTTCTGTTTCTTTTCTATATATGGAAAGTTCAAAAATCATCATATAATAATCCAGAAATTGCAATAGAAAAGAAATAAGGGAGGTTTGTGATCATTTTTCAATCTTTCTACTAGGTAATCTAGTATCCTTATGCATGAAGATAATCAATTCAGTCGTTGTGGTTGTACTCTATTATGGATTTCTGACCACATTCTCCATAGGCCCCTCTTATCTCTTCCTTCTCCGAGCTCAGGTTATGGAAGAAGGAACCGAGAAGAAGGTATCAGCAACAACTGGTTTTATTACGGGACAGCTCATGATGTTCATATCGATCTATTATGCGCCTCTGCATCTAGCATTGGGTAGACCTCATACAATAACTGTCCTAGCTCTACCATATCTTTTGTTTCATTTCTTCTGGAACAATCACAAACACTTTTTTGATTATGGATCTACAGAAAATATTCAAATCATGAATAACCACAACAATCTTTCAGCAAAGAACGCAACATCTAGCAAAGAAATGAAGCACCTAGAAATGAAGGATATCATCTTTTCTTGAAAAGAATACAAATAGCTTTCCCCATGAATAGAATCTTTATTTGTTATCGACTAGAATACATTATGCTCCAGAATGTCTTACATATCGTGTCAGATGTTCCTCCGACCCAATGTCAGATCACATACAGCTTCTCCAATAGATATCTTGGTTTGTTATTACCTAAAATACACTACACTCCAGAATGTCATACATACCGTATTATACACTCATCCAACTATGTCGGCCACAACACGCCAAGTGGCATGCATATAATTAATCAAATTCTGACACATCTAATGTTGTCCAAAGGCATTTCAGGCATACTTCAACGGAATTTTTGTAAGATTTTTGGACCCAATGAATTTTTTAATATATTTTAGAAAGTATAGATAATAAAAACCAACAAAAAATTACAGTATTTTAAGCTTACTTTTTCTCTTTTGACATTTCTTTAGAGAGATTTATTTTGTTCATAGGTCCTCTCCACCCTATTTCCAGAAAAGTGTTATCAAACTGACATACATTTATATATATATATATGAACGGGTGCGTGCTTCACATGAGTACTTATAGCATAAAAAAGATATTATAGAAAATGATGATTGTTGAGCTTTATTATGTCCTAAAATTTTAAAAATATTTCTGTCACATGCCTGCCCTGTGTTGTGTTTGCATCACTGTGTACATGTCCGAGGACCTTAGGTGATTAGATGATTTCCACTCTGAAACTGCAAAACAGGATGTACGGCAACTCAATACCAAAAGCAGAGCACTGTCTTAACAAAGACAAGAATGGACCATAGCATCCCCTAAGCTTGAAAGCCACGGAACTAGGGAACATATATAGATCTTATACCAGCTTATTTTCAAATAGTTACGGTCAGCCAACTATGTTCCTCAACACACTTACATTGCGTATCACCATGCCCATGTCTGAGCATCATAGATGATTAGAATATTTACATGGTGAAAATGGAAAATTGGATGTAAAATTCAGACAGCTTCACACCAAAAGCAGAGCCACTACCTTAAGAAAGACAGGACCAACAAATCATCCTCATCCTCTTAGCATGAAAGTCACTGAAACTAGGCAATGCACATGGATGTTGCACCAGCTTATTGTCTAATGATTACACTCAACTAACTATGTTTCTCAATACACTTACATTCTTCAATTCTTCCAACGCATCTTATAATAAATCACATCAAAATGTGATAGCTCTGTGCAAAACTATCATTTCCTCAAGGGCACACCAGTGAATAAAATATGTCTCAAGCAAATATTTTCTACATTGTGGGCAATCATGTGGGACTAGCAAAAGTTAAAAGAAAATACATGCAAGGAAATTGGCCACCAGGAAGAACATTTCATGACAGCAATAAACAAACTATTAGTAATTTGTGACAGCAGAGGGAAGTTTAAGTGATGCTCAAAGGGCATAGAAATTTAGCAGTGGCATATGGATCTTAACCAAAATAGCACTGTTCCAAGGCATGCTTATTGTTACAATGCTGCAAGGTTAGACATTAAACTACACTGCAATGATTTAAAACAAGACTCAGAATATTCAACTTATATAGAACAACAGACACCCTTTTGTTGTCAAGCAAACATAGTGGAATATACAAAACGTATTGTATATCATATACGTACAACATCAAAAGATTTACTTGTGTTTGAGAAATAAGTGCAGACTTGGTAACTGAGCTCAATAGCAGCATATTGGCAAGAGAACAACAATATAATTGATTGTGCAAGCATTCTTTTCCATACCCAATAGTTTAACCATGCAAATATTAAAACTACTCACAGGACAGCGAAGATTCACAGGAATGAAATCAGCAACAACTTCAATATCACTATCACTATCAGCATTTTCTGTGGCAGCCCCACCACCAACACATCTACGAACACGAGCCAATGCATCCTCAAAAGACTCGCCTTCATCCTCTTTTGGGATCATATTGAGAACCTATTAGCAAAGATGGTCTTAGTACAAATATCTTTCTCCAATCACAAAATAGAGACAAGCGTGGAAATGCCAAAACCTTCCACATATTTCGCACAGTTGTGAGCAATAAATCATTTCTATTTATCCATATAGCAGCAAATCCAGGGACAAAGTGCCATAAGCAGACTGCAATTATGCAAGCTAATACGCAATCAACAAAGAAAACCAAAAAAAAAAAAAGTTCAAGCCAGATAAGACACCCAAAAACAATTTGGGTAAAGACCAATAATATACAGGTATCCATATAGAACCCCATCATCACCACTCCCAACCGCAACCAAGGAAAAGGGAAGAAACTAATAAATGAATAAATAAATAAAGGTTCTAGAAAACTAATTTCCAACAGCATGATAAGAAGTACTTACATATGCAAGGCACAAGCTGGGTAAAAGTACAGAAAAGCCTCGAGAAAACCAGAAAAGTCATCATAACGTCAAACAGGCATAGATCATATGAGGGCAGCATAATCAAAGAAAGTATACCCAGTCTCCTTTACTACTTGAACTAATTAGAGTACCCATGTGCAAGAAGTACATAAAGCAGTTAAAATACAAAAACTTGGAAGATCAGCTGACCTGCTGCAGCGTGCGCCTCTTGACAATTCTAACACCCATACAGAATACGCGAGCATCACATCCTCCTAAGAAGATCTTATTAATTCCATCTCTGGTGCAAGGTGTAATCTGATAAAGAATCAAAATGTATTCAGGACAACATAAATAATCAACACATAAAGTCCAGAAAATGCAGGATTGAAAACTTAAAATGAGTTCATATTGCCTTCTGCCGGACCACAACAGAGGAAACCCAAGAAAGGGGAACACATAAAACGAAAATGAATAAGTCAAACAATATGAAGACGCATATCATCTTAACCATGTGGATAAGTTTTCAGATGAACCAAACAACCGACTCTATCTCATGTTATTTCACATGCATCTATTTCCAGATGTCTCACAAATTATCACCACCCAAGAATAGTAGCATGTTCTTCCTTCAGATTTGGAGATTAACTCTGACAGGTGACAGTGCACAATGGAAAAAAGGATCCATGAAGACAATCCATAACGAACATGTGAGAGAGCTGTGTGAATTGAGTTGAAATTGCAAGATAGTCCATCAAAATTTGCAGCAGCAATCTACCACAGCAAGTTGAACTAGTGTTGCAACATGTGGAAGGAAGATGTAACATATAAAAATTTTGGTCTTAAGGCAGACAAAAGGAGAACTTTCCTTTAATGAACATTGCACATCAGTAGACAGAAAGAACAGTTGTTTAGTTCCTAAGTAAAATAAGATGTTGATGCAGAAGAAAAAAACTCACAACAGGTCCATCATCTCGACCATTTGCTCCCAGCAACTGGGACCCAGGTCTGTTTATCGCCCTCACTGGTACACCTGTTGAATCAGAAAGGCAAAATGTTCCCTAACAAGGATAGTGGAAGACTTTATAAAGGTTGAGAAGCATAACAAAAGCTCCATCAGTTTATAGATCCTATTGCCTCTTCAGTCAATTCCTAAACAAATTATGCTGTACCCTATCAAGCCTGAAGTAGTGCTATACATTCTGGTCACAACAGGAACTAAAAGTCAAGATGATTTAACACTGTATAAAGAGTATAAATGCACTAGCATTTAACATGTTTTCCATGCATAGGTCAAACGAAAATGGGGATGCATGTATACAAAGTAGAATTTTGCAGTTGCGGTTAATGTTTTCATCTCCATGTGAAGGTCAGAAGCAAGAACATCTACAGAGGAAACCACATGCTACTGGGAAAGAAAGCTTTCAATTTCCATTAGATCCAATGTCTACAAGTGATCTCAGGGAAGTAATACCATTGACCTGTAGATCTGCATATTGTGGCCACTGCATCCTGAATGTCACCTTGTCGTTAAGAAGCATGCACCATGCCTAATCATCAATACCACAGTGATCATAAGCCTTACAGCAATCAGCAATCTAAACATGCAAAAGATATAATTGTTACTGTTACATTACGTCCTGGCCAACCTGAACATCATACTCTTGTTTGGACAACAAATCCCTGTCTGCCCTTGTGAGATGAAATGTCTTCTCGATGCTCTGACTAGGATTTGAGCTGGAAAGGTCGCAAAAAGGTATCAGATGCACACAGTTCGAAAGTAATGGCAAAAATGAAATGCGCACAACCAGGAAATACATAGGACAAATAAAGAGGAAGTAGACATCATATGCTTCATAACAAAAATTTGGAAGATGTGGATTTTTATGCAAGAAAGTAGTCAATGGGCAAAAAATAACCCCAGAAGACAATAATCAAAATTCAAAGCTATTTTCTGCCACGGTAATTGAGGAAAAATAATTCAACAAGAAAAGGTCGAAATCTAGAAAATAGAAAACAAATTCGGAGTACAACAGGAAATGACTGACAACAACTTCATACAATAAACCTAAGAGATTTCAGGTTCAGCAAGTAAATAGATTAATCCTATTACACCAATACATCTTGAATTAAGAAATTAAAATCATTGTAAAAGGTTACAGCCTGTAGTTACCCATCTGCAGGTACATTCGTGATGTTCAACTTCACAGGATACAAAGGATGCGCAACCGTCACCCAAAAGCTGCATATTCAAAAATGAAGAATCAACCATATCATCAGGCATTCAAAAGGTTCTTTTAATTCAATAAGCAGATAAGAAGCCAAATACAGCTTGGGATGCACAAGGCACTATAGGCACAATTATATTGTTTCTAAGCAGTTCCTACATAGAATAGGAGACTACCTGCTAAATAATTCATGGATAGGACTTAGGAGAAACAAAAGTTTCATGCTTTTTGCATAATCTATTTGATAGTCATAAAAGAAAGCATTCAATATAAAAGCAAGGTCTTGGTTATGAGTATCTTGTAAGAGAAAAAAAAAGGATAATGTAGAGGACAGCTGCAACAGAAGTCAAAGAACAAAAACGGCGAAAAAAAAGTAATATGACGAAAAGGAGGCACTACTTGCCAATATTAACCACAATCTAGATATCTCTTAAATCTCTTAATGAAAGAAAATTTCACCAATTATAAGCATGTCCCTAAAACATGCTATAAATTATGGTTGGACTTCCTACACATTAAATTCTATGGCAAGCAACAGTCAGAATATTTTTTCCAAAGAAATAGATAGCAGGAGACAACGGAGAAACCTCTCAGCAAAATTACATACCATAACATGCTCAACAGACAAATACCTTATTCTAGTCTGGGGCAGACCTTAATTGAAAAGCACACCTCAAGAAATTATCTTCCCCCCTTTCTTAATTTTTTTTCTTTTGAAATGTTTGGAGAAACAGAAATGACATCAATTTAGTATTGTGGCAAGAGCTCCATATAGGAAATACTGCGTCCCCAAACAGAAGAAAGCAAAACGAAAGCATGTCATAGAGGAGAAGATTAAAAGTCTACTTCCATCAAAAGCTAAAACAAAAAACCATTCATCTTCCTTTAGTGAACAAATAATAAGGAAGCATACAAATTATTCTTAAATAAGATAAATCAACAAGCTCCAATCAGCTAGTATTGCACAAGAAAAAAAATGCAGCAAAATGACAAATCTGTCGGCAGATGATGATGATACTAATCAAACGAAGAGGAACATTGACACTTACGGGTCCGCCCGACTCAGTCTACAAACTTCACAGTAAAAAATATCTGGAGGATTTGGTAGGACACCCTCGGTGGGTTTCTCGGGTATCAGCACACATGCCATATGCTGCCAGACATTACACCTAGGATCTTCGCACTGAAATAAAATGCAGATTGTTAAAAACATAAAGATGCATCACCACAACCAAAGGAACAACTTTGGGAGCACGAATTTTATGCATGCATGAAAAATGACAATAGACCAAAGATGAAGAAACATCACACCAGGAGTTGCATGAGTACATTCTTAAATCCCAATGAGTAAATTGTGTATTACCTTGATCATTGAATCAGTTGGTAGTGTGCTTCCGCAGACGCACCGTATCTTTTCCATTTGATAACAATCTTCAGCTTCCTCTTTACATTTTATGTTTGTACTATCTGAGACAACTTGTGATTTTGAAGCCAAGTCAGCTGCACCAGAGACTTGCATTTTCCTGAAAATTGCAACAAAAGCATGCATTTAAAATCATCTAATGAGGATAGAAGAATAATCTTCTCATTCTAATAACTGGATTCCCCATCTATCCACGGAGTTGGACAACTCGGAATTTTAATTTTTCCACATTTTTTCTCCTATGCAGTTTTATTCTCTATTCTGCTTGTTTTCAATTTGAGCTCAAAGGTAAAAAGTTGTGATTGAAGTACAGTGACTTTCATACTGGACTCCAGATGGACATGTAATTAGAAAAAATTTAATCATAGCTAGATAATTCATACAGGAAGAAAAAAATAATATCAAGATAAGAAGCAACACAGAACATCCCAAGCATATGTTTTGCATAAGTCCATGTAGCAAACAGAAAAGAACACCTGTAAGTGTCATCAACTAGCTTCGCCACGTCCTCCTTACCAACAGCATTTTTCTTGGCCCATAATCCTGAAACTGTTAAGCATGATATTAGATAAATCTGGCATGGCATGCAGTCAAACATTAAGTGCACGGACATAGGAAGCTTGACATAATCAAACTTTTGGGGTCCTATCTACCTAATGTTTCAGTCCCAAGGATGGAAAAAAGACAATGTTGTGTCTTTTTTGTCCGGAAATGGATTATCCGAATACTCCCACAATCCAAATGGTGACTTCAGCAAATTCACTAAATTTGGTTTCCAAGCAAGACTTTCTTTACAAGCAACAAAATAAGGTTGAGTCTTTGAGAAAAAGCAACTTTCAAGAATTTCCTTTATGTTATTGACAAAATATGGTGCCCCGTGTCCTCTCAAGGATCTAATTTGGAGACTTTATTTACTTTAAACAATATATAAACATGAAAGTTAATGATTATTTTTTGCAGGATGCAGCTAATTAACTTCGTCTGAATCCTATAATTGATTCGGTCAGATAATAGAAGAAAATAACACACAGGAGGACATGAAGGGACATTTGATTATGGATACAAAAGCTGCAGCCCAGATATAGCCAATCACACGAAAGAAGCCCCTAAGAACTAATGTGATGTTATAATAGTGAAACTTAAAATTTTCCAATCTTCAAAAGCACAGTCAAGAGGAAAAAAATGCAAATCATCTATTTATAGCAAACTAAATTTTCATTTCCCAATTTTAGCATGAAAAGGAACGGACTGAATATCGCACAACCTTCTGGAAACCAACTTCTTACATTTTTTGAAGATAATCAACTAAAGCATTGCATGCCATTTACCTCGCTCATCGGAGAGAATAGCCAGTATCCGATCAACTAGGTCCTGTGTCAAGACAATGCAGACAAACCATCAAATATCTTGGTTTATGAAAACATTGCACGAACTGATTATGTGAAACTAAGCCAAATAATAGGGTGTTATCACTAAAACAATAAAAGTTTACAATATTACATTCTAAAGGCAAGTAAGGGACCAAGATTTTAAGAAAATTACTCTAAATACAAGTCTCCAGCTTCAATTAAATTACTATGACGCATTAGATATGTTGCTTAATAAACCTGGTAAAGACCATGTTCCACTAAAAAGAAGTGAAGTGTTTGGCAAGCAAATTCAAACAAAATCTAGGCCAATAAGGAAATTATTTTCTGAACTATAAAACAAAAGGCAACTAATCTTTCATTTCCACATCTCCCTTAACCAATAAGAGAAGACAAATAAAGCAAAGCAAGTGTAGAGCAGTTATTAGCTCCTCATTATAAAGATTGACCATAATCAATAATATTTTTGACATGAAACCTGCTTTTTTCCTTGCTTTGAAAGCCCAAGCTGAGTAAGGACATCCTTGAGCTCCTTTATTCGGAAATATGCTAATTTGTCCTGCATAACAAAACGAAAACTCTTCAGATCTTCTACAGAAAGTTAGTTCCCCTCACTGTAACAAGGGCAACAAGTGGGCAGTCAAAAACCTACAATGCAGCAACAGGGAGAAACTGTGAGAATATGAGGAAGTCTTATAGCAAAGGCAGGAAAGAACAAACAAATAGCATGCACAATTGATGGTTTCTTAGCATACATCAGAAGCAGATGGACAATGATTAAATATCCATTGTTGCAAAAAGCAACTCATATCAGTTTTTACATTGCCCAAGCATGCTGCGCATTGTGCAGGAAGACATGGCTCAAGTTCCTAAAACAAGCTCTTCAACTACACAGAAGTGACATACTTCTAACTTATGCAGTAGAACTGCATATCATTTCTGACCTAATGACCAATGACCAGGAAATGTTGGCACCATCATACACTAATGACACAGTAAATTGAAGAATCCAAAAAGAAGAGCAATCTCATAAACAGAAAGGGAAAAACATCAATCCAGATAAACAAATTGAACAATATCCTGAAAAAACTAAATTTACCTTGCAACTAGCCACCAGGTCCATCCTCTTAAACCCCTGAAAAGAATTACTCTGCCACAGCAGACCTCAGCAGAATCAGCAAACGATCAATTAAATTTCCAGTTACAGTTCTCATGCAACCAATCCGCACTGATCCAATCAAACAAACAAAAATTAGCCAAAATCCGAACCATCCACATAATTAGCAAATAAGCTTAATTAAAACCAATCCAACAAAACACGCGCACGCTCGCGCACAATAAAAAAATATATTCACAAGTACAACTCCTCCATGCACTTCAATTTTTTTCAAGGAACTGAAAGCTTACAGTGACACAGCAAAAAAGGGGCAATTACTCCCAAAATTGAAAGAAACAGCGAAAATTGGCGAGTGTTTGGGCGGGAAACGCAACTAAGATTTTGCGTTGACAGGAGAACAAACGGCGCCCCCGCTTCTCCGCCGCCTCTATCTTTCTCTCACACACACATACACACAGTGGTAGGAAATGTGTGTTTTCATTTGACCCCAAAGAACCAACCGGAAGGGGAAGCTACCAAATTTCCGGACGTATCGTCGGTTATCAATCCGGTTAATTCCCCGCAAGCACGTCCGGGTTTCGATTACCTGCGCTCGAGTCCACGTGTCGCGACATTTTGCCCTTACTATTTTACTACTTTTCCAAGTCATTGGTATTGACGTAAGCGAGCTCGTGGCATTGCGCCCGCCTTGGGATTACGAAGAAACAATCCCCTACAGCAGGAGCAGTAAGAACGAAAGAATCTCGACAGTGAAAGTAGTACCGTGACTACAGTGATCTGACGTTTCTCCATCTTGACCTTTCAAATGTCAAACGTACAAGGCCGTGTAAGCAGGCATGTAAAGGAAGAAGGTTGGTTACGTTTTACTTTGGCAAAACCCAATATGAAGGACAGTGGTGTTCTGATTTGGGTGGGGGCCAACGAGGACATAAAAGTAAAAGTTGCGTGGGGTCCAGCAACTACAATTCTTAATTTTGATTTATGTTAACCAACCAGGGAAGTTTATTTTTATGGATTGAATAAATGATTGACCAAGCACCATTAAATAAACGTAAAAATATAATAAATTAATATTTTTTATTAAATATTTATTCAATTGAATAGAATATGTGATATAATTGAATTATATTATTATATTCTCAAAATTAAATAAATTATCAAACTTTATTCATTGCTTAACAAATATTATAGGTAAATTTTGAGAAATTAGACATCAAAGTAACTTTTGAGTGAAATTAGAATCCACAAGCTAATCCTCGACGGGATTGAACAGCTACTTAACATTTCATTCTTTCAAATTAATAATTAATTTGTATATTATATTGTTTAGCTAGTGAATTCATTAAATTTAATTTGTACTATTTGATTTAATATTTAATTGGAAATTTTAATAAATTTGAGTATATATAAATTAGTGATGGGTTGAGTATTTGAATTAAATATATCGTGGCTATTCAATAAATTACTTAATTTATTAGACATAGTTATTGTTATGATTGATTTATTTAATTTAATTGGATTTATTACCATATATTTAATTATATGTGCGGGTATTTAGGTACTGTTATTGTAGTGAGGAATTGATGAAAATTTATAGATTATCATGAAATTTTATTTGAGAAATATTTGAAAATGATATTTTTTTAAAAAAATTAATAATATAAAATACATTTTTTTTTTGAAATAATCTAATTCAAAATTGTCATTCAGAACAGAGTTATAAAGAAATAGATTATTATAATTGACAAACTTTATATAGGTTTAGGAAGATTAGATTGTCTAGTATTTAGAAGAAACGAAATGAGAACCTGAATTTTGATAGAAATGAAATATTAAAAGATTGGTGGAAAAACTTATAAATATACTATTCAGTATTTTGTTTACAATTTACAACAATTACGATATATAGATTCTATGCGTTATCGCTTATTATAGGACACGAAAATAAAATAGAGGACTGAACAACTCCCTATTTACCAATTCTTGTAACATCGATGTAAGTTTATTATATTATTTTTATGTAAGTTTATGATTCATGCTGAAACTAATCTATTTTGAATTGTATGGGTGATTGATTGTTTAGTTTTAATGATTAAATTGTGAAAATGAAATGAGAAAATGTATTGAAATATCCAGTTTGTTGAGTGATTTGTTGTTAGTTCTTACAAATGAATATATGTTGATGTGTAATTGCAAGTAACTAGTTGCTTTAAGAATTGTGATATGTGAAAATGAGGGAGTAGCGAAAATAAAATATAATTATTACGTAAACACCGTTTGATGATCTTGAATAGCATGTGTCAAAATGAGATGACAATAGCTACAATGCAAAGAAAGAGATTTGATGGGAAATGAAAAGAAAGAGCAATGACACGAAACGATATTGATGAGCCTGCATGGCGTGTCAAGATTCACTTAAACATTATTCGATGAATAGTGAAGTTGAATTGGTGGTGAAAAATACTTTACTACTTTTTTGTAAGCAGGTTAGGAAAAGAAGTTTGATTGATTGTTTTGTCACGAGATAATTATATTGTGAAATAAAATGATACGTGTTGAAATCAAATTGATTATATGTTCTTGATTTGTATGGCCTAAAACTATACTAGATGTACATGAATAAATGATGTATATTATTTACTTACTAAGTTGCAAGCTCATTCATCTACTTGTATTTTTCAGGAGTAGATCTTCCGGTGTCTACCAATTGAGGACTAGGTCAAACCCTTGCATTTTAGTTAGGTCGGCATAGTATGCAGTTTTCTCCTCACCCGTCAATAAAAATAAAAATCACATTTTGAAAATGTATAAATACGAATTAAAAATATGGTTAGCTTGTGAACTAATTATAATAATTTAATTTTTGGTGTTTGATATGTGTGTGTATATATATATAATATTGTGGACAAGAAGTTAATTGTGTTTGTTGTGACGAGAAGATTACGTATGTGTATTCCGCAAGAATTGAATTATATGCACATATATATATATATATATAAACAAGATTTATTTTAAGTGCGATATAAGAAAAATACAATTGCGGTGCCATTTTATGCTACATAAAATATTATATATTTAACTTCTCCAAAAATTATAGTCAAAAGTGAACACGTTACTTATATTCATTACTCTATCAATACTAATAGACATAAATTGAACCACTTATAATTATTTTTAACTCAATTTCAACAGTTATTCTAAAATTATTATACCACCTAAATCATTTCACTCCAAATAAAAGAGGGCTTGGTTGATTAGCAAAACATTCCCCAATCTTAAAGTTAAATGTCCCATCATTGAATTTGAAATTAATCTGTGTGACACATAATTGGTTAAAAATAACAAAATACAATTATTATTTTTCAAATATAATTTCATAAATTATATTGTAGTTTTTTAAAAATTATGTACATCAACCTCTGATACATGGCTGCGGCCGGAGAGAAAAACATAGCCAAGGAATATGGAGCGGCACTGAAATTGAAGAATAAGGATAAATTATAATAATGAATCGTAGGTCTATAAATGAGTAGAGTTCTATCCTATTCAAATTCAAATCCCAATAAATTAATTTAAATTCAAACTCTATGCAATTCATTAAACCTCATTTAAGATTATGGTAAGATTATGGTTTTCGACTAGATCCAGAGTTTGGGTTCGGCCAAATCCAGGACTCAATTTTTTTTATTTTTGTTTTTCTCTGATACATTTTTTCTACAAATCATATACTAATTATATTATTTTTTAATTTTTTTTCATAATTTATCAATAAATTCAAAACTATTGGAACCAAATCATAATTAACTCTTCTTTTTATAGAATTTTTTAAATAACATACCATTTATTATACTATTTACAAAAATATTATAAGATAAATAATATTACGATATTTCCAATTTTTTTAAATTTGTTCACTTGAATGAAGATCAATTATAAATAATAATTTAATTGAATAAAGAATAAATAAATATATTTTTTGAATCCAAATTAGGTACATACATCATGATTATAGATAAGTAGAGACTCAACTCAAACCCAATATATATTTTATTAGTGGATCTAATTTTAAATTTGAGTTTGGATCTAATAATATTCTCAAGATCTGAACTTCAGAATTAATCCATGAGTTAAGAATCTACCCTTACCTTGAAATCACGAAAATATATTAATTTAACACCCGACTCCTTTAACATATCTACGAAACTTGCAGCATGAAACATAAAACCAAGCAAATGTCTTGACAGCATGGATAATTATATTATAGAGTAATTGAAGCAAGGATGCAGACACAAAACTCCCGAGCCGCCCAGCATAAACTGAAGCACCTCAAACACAAAACGCAAAATTAAAATTTAACTCAGGCCACAGTGCTGTAAATCACGCCACCGCCTGTCAAGTACCCAGTTCTGGGATCTAATACCCAACAGACAAGGTAGAAATCTACAACATAAGGAAAATAGCTGAGCTAATACAACACAAATTATGCAAATGAAGTTTGTATGACACATTCTGTTGTAATAAACTTCACAAACACCAGCAGGTATTGAAAGAACATGCACCATTCACTTGGCGCCCTTCTTGGCTGCAGCCTTGGTGACCTTGGCACCACTTGGGTCTTTCTTCTCCACACTCTTGATCACACCAACAGCAACTGTCTGACGCATGTCCCGAACAGCAAATCGACCAAGAGGTGGGTACTCGGAGAAAGTCTCCACCACCATGGGCTTGGTGGGAATCATCTTAACAAATCCAGCATCACCATTCTTCAAGAATTTAGGCTCCTTCTCAAGCTCCTTACCAGACCGCCTGTCAATCTTGGTCACAAGTTCAGCAAACTTAACAGCAATGTGGGATGTGTGACAGTCGAGCACCGGGGCATATCCATTTCCAATCTGACCAGGGTGATTCATGATGATGACCTGGGAGGTGAAGTTGGCAGCTTCCTTAGCAGGATCATCCTTAGAGTTGGAGGCAACATAACCACGCTTGAGATCCTTAACAGCAACATTCTTCACATTGAACCCAACGTTGTCACCAGGAAGAGCTTCTTGCATGGATTCATGGTGCATCTCAACCGACTTAACTTCAGTGGTCAATCCAGATGGGCCAAAGGTAACAACCATACCAGGCTTTAGAATACCAGTCTCCACACGACCAACAGGGACAGTACCAATACCACCAATCTTGTACACATCCTGAAGTGGGAGACGCAAAGGCTTGTCCGAGGGCCTCTTGGGCTCCTGAATCAAGTCAAGAGCCTCAAGGAGAGTTGGGCCCTTGTACCAATCAAGATTGGTGGATCTTTCAATCATGTTGTCCCCCTCAAAACCAGAGATGGGGACAAATGGAATTTTATCGGGGTTGTATCCGACCTTCTTGAGGTAGGAAGACACTTCTTTCACAATTTCATCATACCTAGCCTTGGAGTATTTGGGAGTGGTGGCATCCATCTGCAGAACATTAATAGCATTATGTTAGATGTGGCTAAAATAGTAATACTAGGTAATTTAAGCTTACAGGTTGTGTCCTACCTTGTTGCAGCAACAAATCATTTGCTTGACACCAAGAGTGAAGGCAAGCAATGCATGCTCACGGGTCTGACCATCCTTAGAGATACCAGCTTCAAAACCACCAGTCGTGGAATCAATGATGAGAACAGCACAGTCAGCCTGTGAGGTTCCCGTAATCATGTTCTTGATAAAGTCACGATGTCCAGGAGCATCAATGACAGTGCAGTAGTACTTGGTGGTCTCAAACTTCCACAAGGCAATATCAATTGTGATACCACGCTCACGCTCAGCCTTGAGCTTGTCCAGCACCCAGGCGTACTTGAATGACCTCTTGTTCATCTCAGCAGCCTCCTTCTCGAACCTTTCAATGACACGCTTGTCAATACCACCAAGCTTGTAGATCAAGTGACCAGTGGTGGTTGACTTCCCAGAGTCGACATGGCCAATGACCACAATGTTAATGTGAACCTTCTCCTTACCCATGATTTACTTTGAAAAGAATGCTGCATTAAAATATTCTTTGTCAAACTACTGTTGTTGCAGAAGATATCAAAACCATCTAATATAATTAAAAGATATTACAAGACAAATTTCGTAACAAAACTTCTGCAAGATGAAGAATAAATTTCAAAATTCAAATAAATTATCGTCAAATTTGATTTATTGTACAGTAAACAGTCAGAAGTTTATCAATCAAATATTATACATTATTATTGATTTCCAAGATAGAAAAAAAATTAAACAATTAGCTCAGATCCATATAACTGTCTCAGCTCAAACAAAGAAGAGACTCATGCAACAAGGCAAAACATACACGCATCCAGGAGATGACATCGTTTACACAGAGAATAACAATATTTTCGGCAATACCTCATAATTCCTTGCGCACATTGTTGATAATAAACACCAGATCAAATAGAAGGAGTTTTTGTTATAAAGTTGAGATCTATAATGTAAAACATATCTGGTTCGATTAAACATATATCCTTCATTCATCAACAATAAATTACCAATCAATACCCAAAAAGAACATCGGAAAATCAGATTAATATACAAACAAACTTTTATGCACATACATAAATTCATTCCAAAGATAACTGAATATATATATAAACACGGATAAATTTATATATACACACATACACACGTACAGAAAGAAGAAATGAAACTGACCTTGGAGATAAGAATAACAACTTAAGCAGAGAGCTCCCTCACCGGCGCAAAATTAGACAGGGTGAGTGTTTGATATGGGCTGTGAATGAGAGAAAACGAAGAAATCGCTATTTATAGGTGAGTGTTTAAGAAATGAGGTGCATTAGGGTTTTGTTTGGGTCGTCCGATCAAACCAGATCCGACGGATAGAAGTAGAGAAAGACTCCGAACCAGCCACGGGAATTCCCATTTGTTGCTCTCTAGTGCGCCTTGCTTTACCTAATTTTTGCCCGCAGCTTCTAATTGCATTATTGTCCTCAAATGTTTGGTCCATGTCCCATTTCAAGGTGTACATCGGTCGGGTCAGGATCAATACGAACCAATTCCAAAAAACTCGAATTTCTGAATCCCGGCCTAGCTTAGTTCGAATTAGGCCCAATCTATTTCTATTTATTTATAAAATTTGAGGTCCTTTTCGAATTATTACTTTAATTTATGATTAGTTTTATAAATAAATAAATAATAAATTAAATCAAATAAAAATTTATAATAAAAAAAATACAGTTAAAACTTCGTAACTTAAATAATTATATGACTCGCAAGTTTATAATAATAAATGTATATAATAACAAGCAAAAAAAAAACTTAAAATACATTTTTAAAAAAAATAAACAAAGAGTATTAATGAACTAATGTACTAAAAGTTTAAAATTAAAAAAAATGAGATAAAATTTTTAGAGGTTTAAAAATTTTAAAAATCTATTAGAATAGTCAATTTTAAAAAATAGAATAAAAATTAAGTGTTATGCATTATTAAAAAAATAAGCTCTAGTTGGGTCAACCCACGAGCCCAAACCAAAGCCACGATCGGTTCAAAGTCAGGTGATCTTGAGCCATGAGTTGTCAATCCCAAGTATTAGAACTTAGAAGCGGCCCAGAACCAACTTGGTTTTAAAGGGGTTTGAGCCGCACCAGTCCTTATTTATTAGGTCAATATGGTCCTAGGCCGGGCCAATCCAATCCAGCCCACTATGTATCTTAAGTACCACTTATTAATTGTTTTCAGCTTTTTGCCCCTAGCCTAGTTTTATTTTATGATTGCATAATTAATTATAAGATAATTAATCATAATTTAATGAGTTGACTATACTTAATTATCTTAAAAATATAAATTATATTTTTCTTTCAAACAAAATTAAAATTATACTTACACCTCTTTAGAGAATTCTTTGTTTGCTATTGTTCCTCTTTCATTATGATTTGAACAAGAACTGCAGATGTTAGTAAAATATCATATAAAATTCTAATTTTATCTCTAATTTTTTAGTCTCGTAAACTCTTACAAAGGTAAATGTTATATATATATAAAGTAAAAAGTATGGAACTATAATAAAATATCATAATTGAATAAAAAGTATTAATTGATTAAAGTAAATTTTATCTGTCTTTATTATTTTACATTGTTCACTAACGTATTCGATAGAAAGTAAAATATATCACTTTGTCAATATTCAACAATTAGATCCAACACATGTTAAGTTGTGAAGATTGATTTGAAAAGGAAAAGGATAACCTGATTCAACTTAGAAATCCCAAGTTGAGTTGGAGAAGGATAACCCGATTCAAAGTTGAGTTGGAGAAGGATAACCCGATTCAACTTAAAAATCCCAAGTTGAGTTGGAAAAAGGATAATTCATGGTTATATATATACTACTCTTATTTGCATTGTTTTGTTGAGTAGAGTAGAATAGAGTAGAGAGAAAAGAAAGAGTTGAGAGGGTGAGTGTTGTCTTTCACGTGTGGTGAAGACTTGCATACAAGTGTGTGTGTTGTACTCCTCAATTTTTCTCCTCTTTGAGTATTTTCTCCTGGCTTGGTATCGCCGCCAGACGTAGGATTTATATCCAAACTGGGTTAACAAATTCGTGTGTCTTTTATCGTCTTCATATTCCACCTGTTATCCATCTTAACCCGATCCATTTCCTAACAACACAAAAATTGCTAATGCTTTTAAATATAAAGTCAATATACCTAATACACAAAATTTGGTTAAAAAAACAAATAATAGTGTCAAATTATTTATTAATATAAATTCACAACTTTTAAAACTATAATGACCAATCGGTATATCAAGAGTTCCCAAAAATAGGTAAATTAATAAAAAAACAAATGCTTATTTGGGGAGAGAGAACTGTTCCAACTAATTCAAATAAAATTTTAAACAAGTCAACCACAGTTTATCTCTATCTAATTCATTCGGTACCATGTTTTTTCTTATTTGATAATTTATCTAATTCATTTGGTGCAGGTTTACTAAACATTAGGATTCTACGAGTCACACCCTTATATCAGCATGATCTTATATTGTTTGCCGTCATCCGCTTGCATTGACCATAGTTCCAATCAAATTTCTATAATTTGAACCAGAAAAAATTTGCGCTTTTGTTTCGCTTGCCCTCGTTCAAAGTACAAGAAAAAGCAGCAGTGGTGACAAAACCTTGGAGGTTACGCAAGTTCACTACAATTATAATTACTCGCAAGGAAACACCACAAAACTCTCGAGCCGCCCAGTACAAACTGGAGCACCTCAAAACACATAGTACATGAAAACAAGAAGAAAATTCAACACAATACTCCAGGCCGTAAATTCTGCCACCGCCTATCGAGTACCCAACTCTGAGATTGATCACCCGATAAAGACGGTATCAAACGGCACAAGTAAAATAACCAACCTAATAAAGTACTAATGATGTAAAGAAAGTTCTCATGACAAATTTTATTAAGACAAAGTTCCCTTGCACCAGAACCAGATCCCAGAACCTTCACCATTCACTTGGCACCCTTCTTTGCTGCAGCCTTGGTGACCTTGGCACCACTTGGGTCTTTCTTCTCCACATTCTTGATCACACCAACAGCAACTGTCTGACGCATGTCACGAACAGCAAAACGACCAAGAGGTGGGTACTCGGAGAAAGTCTCCACCACCATGGGCTTGGTGGGAACCATCTTAACAAGACCAGCATCTCCATTCTTCAAGAACTTGGGCTCCTTCTCAAGCTCCTTACCAGACCGCCTGTCAATCTTGGTCACAAGTTCAGCAAACTTAACAGCAATGTGGGAAGTGTGACAATCAAGCACCGGGGCATATCCATTTCCAATCTGACCAGGGTGATTCATGATGATGACCTGGGAGGTGAAGTTGGCAGCTTCCTTGGCAGGATCATCTTTAGAGTTAGAGGCAACATAACCACGCTTGAGATCCTTAACAGCGACGTTCTTCACGTTGAACCCAACATTGTCACCAGGAAGAGCCTCTTGCATGGCTTCGTGGTGCATCTCAACTGACTTAACTTCAGTGGTCAAACCAGAGGGACCGAAGGTCACAACCATACCAGGCTTGAGGATACCAGTCTCAACACGACCAACAGGGACAGTACCAATACCACCGATCTTGTACACATCCTGAAGTGGGAGACGCAGAGGCTTGTCTGAGGGCCTCTTGGGCTCCTGGATCATGTCGAGAGCCTCAAGGAGAGTTGGGCCCTTGTACCAATCCAGGTTGGTGGATCTCTCAATCATGTTGTCTCCCTCAAAACCGGAAATGGGGACAAATGGTATCTTCTCAGGATTGTATCCAACCTTCTTGAGGTATGAAGAAACTTCCTTCACAATTTCATCATACCTTGCCTTAGAGTATTTTGGTGTGGTGGCATCCATCTGCAAAATGTAGTAAATCATAAAATTAGGCATAAAGTCATGTACTAAATTATCATACTATATCTAATAAAATTAATTGTACAAGTCATCTTACCTTGTTGCAGCAACAGATCATTTGCTTGACACCAAGAGTGAAGGCAAGCAATGCATGCTCACGGGTCTGACCATCCTTAGAGATACCAGCTTCAAAACCACCAGTCGTGGAATCAATGATGAGAACAGCACAGTCAGCCTGTGAGGTTCCCGTAATCATGTTCTTGATAAAGTCACGATGTCCAGGAGCATCAATGACAGTGCAGTAGTACTTGGTGGTCTCAAACTTCCACAAGGCAATATCAATTGTGATACCACGCTCACGCTCAGCCTTCAGCTTGTCCAGCACCCAGGCGTACTTGAATGACCTCTTGTTCATCTCAGCAGCCTCCTTCTCAAACCTTTCAATGACACGTTTGTCAATACCACCAAGCTTGTAGATCAAGTGACCAGTGGTGGTTGACTTCCCAGAGTCGACATGGCCAATGACCACAATGTTAATGTGAACCTTCTCCTTACCCATAGTGAATTTCTACAAGCTGCAAATTCAGAAAGTAAAAGAAATACCAAATTTTCAGTGAGTAATGAACTAAAGAAAAAGTTCGGACATAAGCATCCAGTGAATGCAAATCAGAACAAAACTGAGGAACAAAGGATTCCCACACACAAAAGATAATGAACATGCAAATCTATCATGCATCATAAAAGTCAAAGGCAATTACGCGCACAATAAACGTGTTTTTCTTTTCTTTTCTTTTTTTTTTTCGGTGCGGTCTTTCCACTAAGTTCACCATCGAGTCCTAGATCTATGGATTTAGAATACATTTCCAGATAAACTATACTAATAATGACAATATTCAACCACTTCAACTGTGAAACCATTTAAACAATCAAGTAATAACAGACAAAGACAAATAATCCTCTTCAAGCACACCACATGAATGAATACATCATCAACCACAAAAAAATCCCTCCAAAACCGTACAAAATTTCGTTCCCAAAATCACTTCAACAAACAAATCATAAGAAAAATCGCAACACTTGAATCGATATAGAGAATTAACAACTCATTAGATTCACCGGATCTAAACAGACACGAGCCTACAATTACAGTCAGATCACTTCAAAAACCAACAATTCTATAACCTAACAGAAAGGAAACCAACTTCTTCCACAATCTCAAACTCAACTCGAGCATCAAACCATCATATACACAGATAATTAGTAAACCGAAAGACAAAATTAATACAACAAGAGAGAAACCCAGAAGCGACCTAACCTGGTAGACAGATACTAGACCAGGGAAATAGCGAGACTTCGCTTGCAACTCGGAGCAAGAGAAGCGAAATGCGGAGAGGGAGAGGCAGTGAGGGTTCCACGGCCTATATATACCCACCAGACAGTCGAGAACTAGGGCTTCTTTTTCTGTGAGATGTTTCCAGGAAAATTACCAAATTGCCCTTGTACTCTCTTCTAGTATCCGGACATCATGGCGGCTTTGTATCAAAATTGTGACGACATTCTCTTATGTCTTTACTTACCACTCTTTTGTCTTTTTACATTTATTTTCCTTATTTACTTTTATTATTTTGCAAAATACAATATATTATAAATTTCTACTCAAATTTATAGTACAGATAAATTTATATTAATATTTAATAAAATATAATTTAAAATTAAAATAATATTTAAAATACTTAAATTTAAATTTATCCTTTAAATTTCATTAATCTAAATCAAATCAATTTAAATACGACTATATATGCATCGAGCTTTTACTTGCTCTAAAAATATATCAGAGTTCTTCATAATTACGACTATATTAATTTTATAATTATACTTGTAAAGTTTCAAGATTTTAGTTTTCAAATTTGAAGTAAATACTATTGATTTTAGTCAAAATAAAATATCATTATCGAATATTATATGTGACACATGTTTAATATGTATATATTTGAATCCATTTTCATAATTTATTTTGTAATTATGACTCATAAAGTATTAAAATTTTATCATTTATTTGTATGATAATAATAGATACTTATATAACTTTGTTATAACTTTTAAATTTAAAGTAGTATATATTTTTGGGTGAATAACAATTTATCCTCTTGTGATATTGAAAATAAGCACATTATCCCCTTATGAAAAAAATATAATAATTTACCCCCCTGTATTTCTTAAAATGAAGCAATTTGCCTCCATATATAAGGAGGTAAATTGCTTCATTTTAAGAATCATATGGAGTAAATTGTTGTATTTTAAAAAATTCAGAAAGATAAATCGTTGTTTGTTTTTTCATAAGAGGTAATTTGCTGTTTTCAATATCACAAGGGGGTTGATTGCATTTTTTCCATATATTTTTATTAAAATAAAATATTATTTGTGATACGTATATAATATATATGTACTTTCAACGTACAAATATTATTTATCAAGTCTAAAATATATAAGAGATATGAGAATATTATTCAATTATTATCTTATATATATATATGCAGGAATTACATGAGAATAATTTTACATTGAGGAAAATAAAATTTAAAATGACACTCGTGGGCAGAATGCTAATGATCCAATCGTTATTTTATTTAATTTTTTTATTGTAAAAACAATTGTGATACAGGTGGATGGTGGGCCCCGTGCCCTGTAAGGAGAACTGAACCGGCCGACCAAGATTGACCTGATTAAGCTAACTGAACTTTTTGGGCTTCATTTTAGTTTCTTCACATAAGTACAAAATCACCCCACGAATATTTTCAAACAATATATGTTTAATCTTGCTATAGTTATTGTGTAAATTCTAGAACACATCTTGCTCGTCTTGGTGGATTATTATCAAAGTAATCCACCTATTTATACAAGTCAAATTCAATGAGTTTTTGTGATGCACCAAAGAAAAATTATAGAAGAGAGCATTTGTGTGGTGATCAACTGGCTCGTACTTACACTTGTATTTGAGTTATTATTCCAAAATGTATTTGAGTAACTACAAATTCTATTTCATATAGAATATATCCTATACGAATCCTTATTACATTATATATCGATGAGATTCCAAACTCTATTAGATAAAATTATTCAAATGAGTCATTATACCAATATAAAGTTAGGAAATTAAAAACTTTATTAGATAAAATTATTCAAATGTGCCATTGTACCAATATAAAGTTAGGAGATTTCAATTGATTCGATTTTTCGATTAATTAAAAATTGAATATGCCCAAAATGACGTATCAAATATCGAATTCGAATTAGTCAGTTCGATTCGATTATAGCCGAATTTTTTTTAATTTGATTTGATTCGATTAATCTAATTTAAAATAAAATAAATTTAATTGACTTTTGAGCACTGGATAGATTTACCCAACTGAAAGTTTAAAAATAGAAATTGGAGAGAATTGGAAGTGGTGTATATTTTATGAAAAAAGATCCATACGTAGAGATATCTCAAATGCCTTTTCTTTGACTTAATTATTATCTCATCTGTTATTTCTCTTCATATTAATTAAATTATATAGTTGTTATTATTGTAATATGGATTCCAAAATCGCGGTGCAATAAATTCTATGTAGCCATAAACGAATATAATACAGAAAATAATTTAAAATCATCAATTGAATATTAAAATGTAAAAATTGGGTACCATTTGTAAATAATTGGATACTAAATATTACACAAATGTTGGAATACCAATGTAAATTTTACTATAAGATTGAATAGTTTCATGTATAAAAAATAAAATGAAGGTTTCTCTTCAGTTTATTATTTTCCCAAACCAAAGTTACTGAAAATATAATAATAAAATACTTGAGTTTAATATATATATGATTTATTGAAAATTTTAATTGGATTCTACATATATACAATGAAGTTGAGTTGATCCAGAAACGAGTCTGGGAATTTCATCAAACACCTGTTACCGTTGCCTACAACCCGTCCATCTTACTAATTTCAGCCCCTCCCACTCCAGCGCCGTCCTCGGCAACAACCAGGGGCCCTCGTTTCCTACGACCGGCTGTAGAGCTTCACTCCAATCAAAGGAATAGCATACTTGAGAACCTCCTTCAGACTTCATCATCTATGTGAAAATCCACCTTGTTCTTAACATGTTCGCTATACCCAGAAATCAACTTCAACACCATTACTGCAATAAGAACCCTATCTATAGTGGTTTCTACTTAGCCGTATCACAGACTCACGTTTCTACCTCAACCACAGCCCAAAGGCACTCAAATTCAGCCTGTTCTTCCAATTCCACAACAGCCCTCTTTCGGTTTCTCGGCAAAGAACCCAGAAATGCAATCTTTTGTAGACACTCGATGGTTGCTTTGTATTCTTCAAGAACGTATAGAGGGCCCATATCAAGATCTTTGAGAAGGAGAATCAGCAAAAGGGCCAAAGCTGCGGCGAAACCTGTTTTAGATCAAACACTTTTTCAAAGAGCTACATCCCAGCTTCCGCCTAGATTCACACATGAAGAGCTTCACAATGTAATAGCTTTACAAGACGATCCCTTAGTTTGTTTGGAGCTTTTCAATTGGGCTTCCCAACAGCACAGGTTTAGGCACAATGTGCTGACATATCACATTACTATCAAGAAACTTGGTGCCGCTAAAATGTACAAGGAGATGGATGACGTTGTGAATCAGGTGCTAGCTGTTCCTTCTGTTGCTTCTGAGGCTCTTTATAATACCATGATATATTATTTTACTGAAGCTAGGAAATTGATTAGGGCTGTTAATATATATAACCAAATGAGGAGTTCTAGGAAATTGGATTGCAGGCCGTCGATAAGAACTTATAACATACTATTTGCGGCACTTCTGAGTCGGGGAAAGAATTCATATGTTAATCACGTGTACATGGAGACTGTAAGATGCTTGTTCAAGCAAATGGTTGATGATGGTGTCGAGCCTGATATTTTCTGCTTGAATTCTATGATCAAAGGATATGTGCTTTCGCTTCATGTGAATGATGCCCTAAGAATTTTTCATCAGATGGGAACGGTTTATAATTGCCAGCCCAACTCCTATTCATATGATTATTTGATCCATGGGCTGTGTGCCCAAGGCCGAACAAGAAATGCAAGAGAGCTTTGTGATAGAATGAAGAGAAGTGGATTTGTGCCAAGCAGCAAATCGTATAACTCACTTGTGAACTCTTTGGCTCTTGAAGGGGAGATAGATGAAGCAGTGAAGTTCTTGTGGGAGATGGCTGAAAACCAAAGATTAGCTGACTTCATCACATATCGCACCGTGCTGGATGAAATTTCCCGGCAAAAGAGGATTGGAGATGCTTTGAGGTTGCTGGAGGTGTTTCAAGAGAAGAACCTTGTTGATCGGCATATGTACGGAAAGCTTTTGTATGAACTGGAAGATACTTCTAGGGGTCCTAACATCAGAAGTTGATTCAGGTATTAAGAAATGGTTTTGTCGAAAGAACAAATTCCCCCCCATCCCCATTAAAAACAAATGAACGGGGGAAGATGCATTTGAAGTATTAGATGAGGAGATGTCTGATTCAAAATCCAATTTGTTGTCGTTCGCAAGTCATTTTTAAGTCATAGTGGTATCCAAAAATTGTTTCAACAATGCATGGTTCTTGTTTCCAAATGGTCTACGTTGCTGCAGGTATTTGGTTTGTGTACCCTATGCATATTGCTGCTGGTATTCTGCGGATATTATGATCCAATAATTATGTTCTTTGTTTGTTGCTGAAAATAAACACATCTATGTCTTTCCTTCTGGGAAACCAGATTTTGTAATAACGTATCCGTTCTCTGTCAATACATGCCTTCTCAATACTATCAAATGACTAAAATTGAGTAGGTTGTGTTGCTAAGTCTCCATTTCACCAGAATGTGACCCTTTTACTTATTCTTCTTTCCTTTTTTTTGGGTGTTGCGGGGGGGGGGGGGGGGGGGTTGGGGGGGGGGGGGGTATGAGTGTGTGGAAATCCTGTCTCATGTCTCACGCCAATATATCTTCTTTTGATGATTGCATACTGATAATTTTATAATTGCAGCATAACAAACAGGAAGACTTGAGAGTTTGCGTGCGTCGGTTTTGCATATTCATAAGCAGTGGCAGGATCTCAACTCTGTCAATATCAACAGGATCCAGAACGGTAATTTCCCAGCATTATGGCTTTTTCCTTTTTTTTCAATGTATTTTGCTTTCACAAAATTTTTTATGCATCTAAAATGATTTCTTTGTTGTTAGGAAGTCTAGGAGAATTCATTGGTCTTCTCATCGAGCCTACAGTTTTTATTGATTTTCACACAAAGTATTAATGATGGATAGGATCATAAAAAGTTTAATGGCTTTTCTGCAGATTGCATCCATCAAGAATTTATCAGTGTAACAGATTAATAGGCATTCATATGAGTAATTGTATGCCAGGAAGGGGAAAAACTGAAGAAAATTTATCACATTTCTTTTGCAATAGATCAGCTGGAAATTTTTAACAGCATGCTAACTTCCTTTGGTGGAATCGAATACTATGTGGAACTCTATTCTGTAGTAGAAGGTACACGCCCACAGCGACAGGGAATGAGATACTTTGTAGAAAGTAAAGCATGAGTTGTGAATGTTGATGTTGAAATCATAGCATGTCATGTCAAATATCTTCCCTTGATGAAATTTATTCTCAGTTGCTCTTTATGTTGTACTCATTCAGATTTTTCTTCAAATCTTCAGCTTCTCCTAGTTCTAAACTGGAAAAATAAAACTTAGCCAATGGGAAGTAAATATCAATAAAAAGAAATCCACATTATTCAAATACATCTGTTTCAAACGGCATTGAATTATCCTATTTTTGCAGTGTACCATATCCATACCTGACAATGATAACAAACACAATAGAAAAAGTAAAAAAACAATGCTTTTGCAATCTTCTATACTTTTCAACAAAGCACTTGATCTAAATTGCCCCCCCCCCCCTGCGCGCGCACTTTGAGGTGGTGTCTTTTGTCTCATGTTGCTTGTAAAAGATATCTGCCTTTTCTGTTATATAATTGTAAAGGTCAGAGGCAGGGAAGAAGAAAACCGAGGGAAAGGTAAATTAGTGTGCTTTTTTAATTGGACACTTATGTTTACAGTGGCAACTTTTGTTTGCTTACAGTGGCGGAAATAAAGGTTCTACATACCCAGAGCTGATTGTTGTCCTTGCCATGTTGATAAATAGTTGCAGCACCTTAGGCAGAGCAGATGATTTGAAGAAGCCAAATATTTTCATAGAGGACACTGATTCAAAATCTGTAGAAGGAGATCTTGCTAGCAAATGACAAATCTGCATTGGTTCACTTCTTGCTGGATTTCATTCCTTTGGAGAGATTTTCAGTGACAATGCTTATGTGATAGTCAAATAATGTTTCATTTGACTTGTTAATATTTTCTTGATGTCTTATGGCAAAGGTATTACTACTTTAGCTTGTAATCTTACAATCGATTTTTTTTTTTTTTTAAGTTGTGTTTGTCATAATTGGCATAATTTTGTACCGTCTTATTCTGTAAGAGGTAACATAGCACCCATACACTTAAAAATGAGGTGTTTAATTTCTTAAAAATAAGCAAATTACTGTGCAATTCAGTTGTTGTACACAAGTTGTTACTATCCATTTTGCACCCAACTAAATTTGCTATTTGTTTTTTTAGTCGAAACAACATTACTAAGTGTTTCAATTCTTGTATAACTATTTGTTTGAGAATTTTTTCTACAATATTGTGATTTTGAATATTTTATAATCAAACATTTGGTTTTCAGGATGCTGCCTTGAAAGATAATTGTTTCCAACAATTTTCACTCAAATGTGGAAGCATGAAAATTCATACAATATGGTTGAGAGAACAAGAAGCTTGGGAGAAAAATCTGTGTATATTGAATTAAGTAACAGAGTACATCTTCCTCCTGGCTTAAATACACGCGGCAATTAAGAAGAAAAGAACCGCCATAACAAACTAACCCAAATGCCAGTTGGAGCAAACAGCAGCTGACCAGGAAAGACAAAACGCTAGCCACTAAAAACGTACTGTGTGAACTGCCTTCATCCAAACTATGTAATCCCAGTGAATGATGCCTGATACGTGAGCTCTGTTCCTGAGAACCATGATCTCCAACAAAATGAGCTGATATGGGAGCTTCTGCTTGTGATCTGCTTATCTGACATGTATTTTATAACTACAGACGTTCATGGAATGCGATATAAACCATTCTTTGTGTATTTGCAGGTTCACAATTAGACTAAACACAGCTAGAGGGTCTTGAGCATTTCCGCAGTTCTGTGGTATCGTTTTTGCCCACTCCTAAAAGAAATTAAATAATTTTGTAACCTAAATATATTAGTTAGACATCAAAATACTTGAAAGTATTTTAGTAGAAATAAGAATTTGTAAGTTTTTAAAATTAAATACACAATTTTGTTTCTAAATGTAACTAGCTATATCATTTCTAAATAAATATAATATAAGAATATAATTCCGTGAATATTATTATAAACTAGTATGATTCCATGTTTATCAAATGGGGAAACAGGTCATAAAGCAGGTTTGGGTTCAGAAGGAAACCAAGATAAGCAAATAAAAGAAACTAGTTTGCCGCATCATTGTAAACTTAATAGAATCCATTCAAATATAATTTAACATAACATGTACCAATGCCGTAAATCTCGCCACCGCCTATCAAGTACCCAATTCTGAGAATGGCTACCCAACATAGAAGGCAGAAAAATACAGCATGGCAAGCAATTTAACAGTCTCAATAGAGCATTCGAAAAGAAAATAAAGTTTCTAAGACACAAATTAAGAATATAAAATTTTCTGTAGCCATGAGCAGAGCCAAGCAGCAGCAAAATTCACTTGGCACCCTTCTTCGCTGCAGCCTTGGTAACCTTAGCACCACTTGGGTCTTTCTTCTCAACATTCTTGATCACACCGACGGCAACTGTCTGACGCATGTCACGAACAGCAAAACGACCAAGAGGTGGGTACTCGGAGAAAGTCTCCACCACCATGGGCTTGGTGGGAACCATCTTAACAAGACCAGCATCTCCATTCTTCAAGAACTTGGGCTCCTTCTCAAGCTCCTTACCAGACCGCCTGTCAATCTTGGTCACAAGTTCAGCAAACTTAACAGCAATGTGGGAAGTGTGACAATCAAGCACCGGGGCATATCCATTTCCAATCTGACCAGGGTGATTCATGATGATGACCTGGGAGGTGAAGTTGGCAGCTTCCTTGGCAGGATCATCTTTAGAGTTAGAGGCAACATAACCACGCTTGAGATCCTTAACAGCGACGTTCTTCACGTTGAATCCAACATTGTCACCAGGAAGAGCCTCTTGCATGGCTTCGTGGTGCATCTCAACTGACTTAACTTCAGTGGTCAAACCAGAGGGACCGAAGGTCACAACCATACCAGGCTTGAGGATACCAGTCTCAACACGACCAACAGGGACAGTACCAATACCACCAATCTTGTACACATCCTGAAGTGGGAGTCGCAGTGGCTTGTCTGAGGGCCTCTTGGGCTCCTGGATCATGTCGAGAGCCTCAAGGAGAGTTGGGCCCTTGTACCAATCCAGGTTGGTGGATCTCTCAATCATGTTGTCTCCCTCAAAACCAGAAATGGGGACAAATGGAATCTTTTCAGGATTGTATCCAACCTTCTTGAGGTAGGAAGACACTTCCTTCACAATTTCATCATACCTGGCCTTGGAGTATTTTGGCGTCGTGGCATCCATCTACATAATACAGATAACAATATGTTAGACCTGGCTAAGTCAATATTAAATAGCATAGTAAAACTAAGATACTTAAGCATATAGGTTATCCACCTTGTTGCAACAGCAAATCATTTGCTTGACACCAAGGGTGAAGGCAAGCAATGCATGCTCACGGGTCTGACCATCCTTAGAGATACCAGCTTCAAAACCACCAGTCGTGGAATCAATGATGAGAACAGCACAGTCAGCCTGTGAGGTTCCCGTAATCATGTTCTTGATAAAGTCACGATGTCAGGAGCATCAAATGACAGTGCAGTAGTACTTGGTGGTCTCAAACTTCCACAAGGCAATATCAATTGTGATACCACGCTCACGCTCAGCCTTGAGCTTGTCCAGCACCCAGGCGTACTTGAATGACCTCTTGTTCATCTCAGCAGCCTCCTTCTCGAACCTTTCAATGACACGCTTGTCAATACCACCAAGCTTGTAGATCAAGTGACCTGTGGTGGTCGACTTTCCAGAGTCGACATGGCCAATGACCACAATGTTGATGTGAACCTTTTCCTTGCCCATTATAAAACCTTAAAAACTGCAATCAGTGAAAATAACAAGGTTATGCATACATGATAGATTAATCAGGTGGTTATCTAATCTTTATCAGATGGTACAGACTAAAATAATTTCTTAAAGAATTCTACAGGTAATTCCACTCATGCTGTGTCACGAAATCAACGTTTTGGAATAAGAATCGACATCAACTACAATCCACTAAATCAAAATTGCTCATGCTAGTAAAACCAAGAGCTATCATCAAAATGAAAATATTGCACAGTATTCGCAAAGATACGCCAGAAAACAAACAGAGCTCCTTCCACCATACAGATATACAAAACTTAAACAGATCAGCTCGATCCAACCGGCTATATAAGCAAAAAGAAACATCCACATCCATGCAGACAAAGCCAACATAAGACATGTAGACACACGAAGAATCAGAACACTCACATCGAAACCTACACACAAGAAGCCCGGAATACACATTAAAACAGAACCGATCACAATTCTTTGCAATCGATATAAACAACAGAGTGAAACCAGATCCAGACAAAACACATCCAGTACAAACTTGTAAAAAATCCACAAAGCATACCACAACACAGAAAATAAAAGGTACGAAAGAACAAATGAGAAAACATCTGACCTGAAGAAAGACTTGCAATAGAAAGAGAGAGCGAAACAGCCTCCGCTTAAAACCCTAGCCGCAGGAAACAATACTCAGAAGCGAAGACGCAGCAAGGCTGTCTGAGGGGTTCTATGGGTTTATAATGAGAGCTAGGGCTTGCGCTGGGAGATCTTTTGGAATGCAGGTTTACCAAATTGGCCTTGGATCCTTTTCCAAATACACCTCCACTTAAGTACGGCGTGTCCAAGTCGGTGCTGGCATGATGTAGAGAATCCTAGGAGGGTATTTCCGGTATCCAATTTCAGACCTATTCTTTTTGTTAATTATTATTATTATTACCACTTTAATTTCTATGTGTGTCTTCTACTTTTTGGGTATCGTATAAAGGAATATTTTACAAAAAAAATATATAATATGATAATTAATTCATTAATTATTTGGATTTTCAATAAGTACATATTGGTCATCGTTAACATACAACTAATGCTCTTGATTTTTTAAAATCATAAATTCAAACAACATAATTATTCTTTTTAACAGTATTTATTTCACAATTAATTATGTAATTGTCCAGCCAAATTGAGACATTTAATGATGGTTTTGTATCAATTTCATTTGATTATATTAAAAATAAAAAGTTTATTTTTAAATTTGGATCTTATTTTGCATTTAAAACCATAATTTATAAACTTATTTAAGAATTTAATCAGTATATACCATTATTCGTCATTTATAAATTTATTACGCTTCAAACCACATCATAATTAATCAAACATGCAATCATATATACCACAAATACAATCAACGTAAGCAATGAACAAAATATTATTCATCTTAATATAATCTCATCCAAATCACTTATTTATAAAACTCGTCATTAGGGTATTGTAACTCACCTATACTCGTTTTATTTAATTTATTGAGTTGAACAGTATGTGATTTTTACCGTCTCATTAGATGAAATGTGAGATAAATAAATTTTATATCGAAATAAATAATTTGTTGGATTGAAAAAAATATAAAGTGAATTTTTATTTACATGGTGAGAACACTTTTAGATAAAAATATGAATTTTACAAATTGCCTTAACAATTATATTTTTAAAATTTTTCGTGCTTATAAATTTTACCATCCATAGAGTTTTTGGATTAATACATAAAATTTTTAAATATATCTTAGAATTTATAAAATATCATAAATTATTTAAGGATAAATTAAAAAGTACAATAGTAAATGCTTATAAACTGGGTAAAAAAATACGAGTTTCTAACTTATTTTTAGTTTGAATTTTAATACATCAAAATGATAAAGCTTACATATGACGAAAAAGTGGATTGAACAAAATAATTTTACTTCATCTTGCATTATAGTGCTCTTGCAAACGTAAGCACCAACGTAGGAACCGTGAGCAAATAAAGGTAAGAAAATGAAAGCTTACCTGAGTAAGCAACTCATCTCCACCGAAAAAGTCAACATCGACGGGATTGGCGGTTTTGCAGAACCCACCACGGAATGCACACAATTTCTCCCTTCTTTATATACGCGATCGGATTCCTCTCTTTCTGCATCATTCTTGCACTGAAATTCTCAAACCTAACTGAAACCAGCGAGTTCTCCAACGACGCCACGACAATGGCGACTGAGAAGAAGGGGATTAAAGAGACCTTCTACATCTCGCACGGCTCACCGACACTTTCTATAGATGATTCCCTCCCTGCCCGCCACTTCCTCAAATCGTTCCGGCAGAAGGTGTTGACGGAGAAGCCCAAAGCCATTCTCATCATTTCGGGCCACTGGGAGACTTCCGAGCCCGCGGTCAACGCAGTTTCGGGTCCCTGCGAGACTATCTACGACTTCTACGGGTTCCCCGACGTTATGTACAAGCTCAAGTACTCGGCTCCGGGAGCCCCGGAATTGGCGACCAGAGTCAAGGAATTGCTGTTGAAATCGGGGTTCGGGAGCGTGCACGTCGACAAGAAACGAGGGCTGGATCACGGGGCGTGGGTGCCGCTCATGCTGATGTACCCGGAGGCCGACATCCCCGTGTGCCAGCTCTCCGTCCAGACCCACAAGGACGCCGCCCACCATTACCGTTTGGGGAAGGCGTTGGCATTGTTGAAGGACGAGGGCGTTTTGATAATCGGTTCTGGCGCTGCTACCCACAACTTGAGGATGATTAACCGACAGAACGGCGATTCGGTCGCTCCCTGGGCTTACGAGTTCGATAATTGGATCAAGGAGGCGCTGCTGGAAGGCAGATATGAGGATGTGAACGATTATGAAGAGAAAGCGCCGTACGCGCGGGTGGCGCACCCAAGACCCGACCATTTCTACCCGCTCCATGTGGCGATGGGCGCCGCCGGGGAGAATACTAGAGGTGAGGTGGTCCACCATAGCTGGAGCTATGGGACGCTTTCTTATGCGTCATACAAGTTCTCGGATAAGGCTGAGTACTGAATAGAAATCTGGAGTTTTGATTTCTGATTGATTTAGTATGCAGATACAATGCTTTCCTGTACATGAAGTTCTGTTCTGCTCACGTTGTGTTTGACATATGTACTGAATGAGTTAATTCTTTTTCGAAGAGTGCAACACCGATCGTTCAATGTATACTTCCAGCCAAAGACTTGAGGAAAATTTACTTTTCAAACGATTTTTAGGACTGAAAATCATAAGTCCATCCGAAAAATAGGTTATGCTTATTACGGAACTTGTTGAAGAAATGAAACATAAAGAATCATTTGATTATAGGTTGAATTGATCATGAGAATAAGAACAAGAACTAAGAATTAAGCGTGCCACAGAGGTGGAATCCTTCTCAATGGAACCGTGTAGTGTAGAAGACATGTGGTTTTGTGAAAGGCTTAGGAAGAATGGCTAGCGCCCAGTTAAAATGGCACAGTAACGGTACGTTGGTGAAAGCTATTTTGATATCTCGAAAGATGAATGTGATGACAGTGTTTGAAGAACGAACTGAGGTGAATCAAGAAAATATAGATGACACTGTTTCATCTCCATTTCTCGTCTCAGCTGATCGTAAATGCAACAGCATCCCGAATGACAACTGTGATGTCTTTGATGGTTCCCGGGCAAAAAACAACCATGTATGTAAAACACCAAACTAGACATGTATGAGCATTACTTCGACAGTGTGTATTCTGCTGAGCCCTTAGAATTGGAATTGGTATACTTCCTCAACAAAGTGAGCACAGTATCATCATCAATTACCCTCGACTTCTGATCAGTTTTGGGACAAAGGAATGACATTCCTCAGCGGATGAAACGCTGACACAGTGTGGATGAGGCATGAGCCCCTCCTGTTATATGAAGTACTTTAGCAGATTTTCAATGACATTTTTGTTTTTTGAGAAGGCAGGGGAGAATTAGTATGTGTAGATGCTGCATTTCAAAATATGTAGATGATAAAATATGCATAATTAAATAAAGGGAGAGAGGGTCCCTTGCAGAATTAGTATGTGACACATATTTATTCTTTGTGCAGAGGCGAATAGAGAAGCTCGAGGGGACATTCGGGGTGTGGCAGTGGCTCGAAATGCACCGAGGGTCTCCCATTTAGTCTTTGCTCATGACACGCTCATCTTCTGCCAAGCATCGATTGGAGTTATGAGAACAGTTCGGCATATACTGAAACTGTATGGAGTTGCTTCTGGCCAGCTAATTAATTTTGACAAATCTTCGGTCTTTTTTCAGTCGTAAAATTCTAGTTGAAGAGCGCAAAGAACTGGCACGTATCCTAGGAGTCCAAATTAACATAAGCCCTTCAAAGTACCTCATTCTCCCATTTCTGGTGGGGAGAAATAAATGTGTGGGGGGTTGGAAGGAAAAGCTTTTGTCACAAGGAGGTAAGGATATTCTTCTTAAGTCTATTATTCAAGCTTTTGTCCCCTCCTATTGCATGAGCGTGCAAGCTTCTAATTACTCTGTTTAAAGAAATCGAAAGTATATCGGCTAACTTCTTTGGAATGACCCCTTCAAGAATAAGATTCACTGGGTGGCTTGGGGAGAAATGAGCTGGAGTAAGAAGGACGGCGGAATGGGATTTCGAAATCTCCAAGGATTCAATTTAGCGATGCTGGCTAAACAAGGTTGGAGGATTCTAAAACATTCAGACCAACTGATCAGCAGAATATTCCGAACAATGTACTTCACATTGGGAGAGTTCTTGAGCGTGAGACGGGGTCTCCAATATGTCGTTCACATGGAGAAGCATTCTTGAGTCTCGTAAAGTTATTAAGGCGGGGTGAGATGGAGAATCAACAATGGTCAGCGAGTGCATGTGTGTGATGATCCTTGGTTTCCAAGGCACCATACATTTCTTCCTATTACTCATCGAAACCCTTTCCTACAGCATGTTTGGGTTTAAGATCTTATGAGCTCTTCACAAGATAGTTGGAATTATGAGTTGGTGGGTTTTCTCTTTTATCCTGAAGATGCTGAAATTATTAAATCTATTCCGGTCGGAGGTTGCCCTCCTGTCCATCAAGCCTTCGTCAGCTAACAAAGCGGAACAGAGTAATAAATCTGATAGCAGTTGGTCGTTCATTTGGAAGGCGAAGGTACCACATAAAGCTAGAATTTTTGCATGGCGTTTTTGTCATAACGCTTTTCATGCAAACACTTCTGGAGAGGCACTAGCTATTCGTCTTGCGGTTGATCAATGCCTTTAGTTTGGGTGGGGCTCTTGCATCGTGAAAGGGGACTGCCGATCGGTTATTCAAAAGATTTGTTAATTGGAGTTGATTTTTCCACCATTGGTCCTATTATTCAAGATATCAAATCTATCATCCCTATTTTGGGGTGCGTTTCTTTTTCCTTTGTGTAGGACTGCTACTTGTTGAGACTTTGAGGGCTGATGTCCCATCATAATTTATATATTTCTCTTATTCCCTTTAAAAAAAAAACATACATAATTTTTTGCCTTCAAAACTATTGAACATTGTAAATGATTTTGTATGTACCAAAGGCTATTGTGTTTGTACTGTAAATGCAGTTATATAATCAGTTGTTTATTGTTCAGGAAATTTTGTTTTAAAAATAAACCAGTTTTAAAGAGAAAATATTTAAATAGGGAAAGCAAATGAAAAAACATAACTGGTAATTTGAGAAAAATAACGAGGGTTCAACTGTAAATTTACCGAAGTGAGCTAAGAGTAACGGGCACTAAGGCAGCGGATGGACGCGGCCCTGTTCGGAAAGACTTGTTCATTTCCATCCGTCGGATCTCGTTTGATCCACGGCTCAGCAGAAACCCTAATCGTCACACTCTCTTCTATTCTATCGAACTCCCTTTATAAGGCTCTTTTTCCCACCCCTGAGTTTCTCTCTCATTTTCTACTCGAGTCACAAAATTTCTCTCTCTCTGACTCTGCAATCGGCGGGCGGGAGAGCTCTCTTCTAACTAGTATTCTCTCCAAGGTTAGCCCCCTCCCCCCCCCTGTCTACATATATATCTCTATTTATGTATGACTTTATCTATGTAATTATGAATGGAATGCGTTTGTGTATACTGGGCATGTTTAAATACTTGACTGAACATATAAGTTTTGTGATTTGTCAATTTTTCTATTTATAGATCTGTTTAAACTGATTACTTGTTGTTGATGACTTATTACGGCATGTTCAGTTGAAATAGCTTTCTTTTTCTTTGTCTATTTATTTAGTATCATGTGCTTGAGTTGCTTTCTAGTTGTAATAGGCATATCTATAAAGTGATACAGTGGAAGGTACTGTTAGATCTGTATAGAAACTTGATCAAATTTGAATAATCTAAAACAGTTTTCTATGGGTTTAGGACTATGGAGTATTGTCCAAAATATTGATTCTCTCTGTGGAAGATGTTAACTTGAGATCCGTGTCTTTTGTTTTCAATCTTTGCTGTAGGTATTTTAATTTGCTTTATCTGTATATGTTTGTTTACATCAATATCTGTTAGGTTAATTAGTTACTTTTGGCAGATGCTTATTATTTATGATGTTTGATGGATAAACTTGTGACTGATAATTGTACAAACTAAATAGACTGTATTCATTTTTGTTTATTTGTTTACTTAAAACTTTCAAATGACTTTTGATGAAGCTGTTATTTTGATGTTTTAATGTAACTTTAATCATAAAGGACTGTTCTGGTACTTGTTCAATTGCTGTGATCTGACAATATATTGCTTTGCAGTATTATTTCCAAAGTTAAAGATGGGTAAGGAGAAGGTTCACATTAACATTGTGGTTATTGGCCATGTCGACTCTGGGAAGTCAACCACCACGGGCCACTTGATCTACAAGCTTGGTGGTATCGACAAGCGTGTCATTGAGAGGTTTGAGAAGGAGGCTGCTGAGATGAACAAGAGGTCATTCAAGTACGCCTGGGTGCTGGACAAGCTCAAGGCTGAGCGTGAGCGTGGTATCACAATTGATATTGCCTTGTGGAAGTTTGAGACCACCAAGTACTACTGCACTGTCATTGATGCTCCTGGACACCGTGACTTTATCAAGAACATGATTACTGGAACTTCACAGGCTGACTGTGCTGTCCTCATCATTGACTCCACTACTGGTGGTTTTGAAGCTGGTATTTCAAAGGATGGTCAGACCCGTGAGCATGCCTTGCTTGCCTTCACTCTTGGTGTCAAGCAAATGATTTGCTGCTGCAACAAGGTGGATAACCTAGATGCTTAAATTTCTTAGTTTTTCTATGCTATTTTACATTGACTTAGCCAGGTCTGACATTATGTTTTCTGTATTATGTAGATGGATGCCACCACACCAAAATACTCCAAGGCAAGGTACGATGAAATTGTGAAGGAAGTGTCTTCATACCTCAAGAAGGTTGGTTACAACCCTGAGAAGATTCCATTTGTCCCCATTTCTGGTTTTGAGGGAGACAACATGATTGAGAGATCCACCAACCTGGATTGGTACAAGGGCCCAACTCTCCTCGAGGCTCTCGACATGATCCAGGAGCCCAAGAGGCCCTCAGACAAGCCCCTGCGACTCCCACTTCAGGATGTGTACAAGATTGGTGGTATTGGTACTGTCCCTGTTGGTCGTGTTGAGACTGGTATCCTCAAGCCTGGTATGGTTGTGACCTTCGGTCCCTCTGGTTTGACCACTGAAGTTAAGTCAGTTGAGATGCACCATGAAGCCATGCAAGAGGCTCTTCCTGGTGACAATGTTGGGTTCAACGTGAAGAACGTCGCTGTTAAGGATCTCAAGCGTGGTTATGTTGCCTCTAACTCTAAAGATGATCCTGCCAAGGAAGCTGCCAACTTCACCTCCCAGGTCATCATCATGAATCACCCTGGTCAGATTGGAAATGGATATGCCCCGGTGCTTGATTGTCACACTTCCCACATTGCTGTTAAGTTTGCTGAACTTGTGACCAAGATTGACAGGCGGTCTGGTAAGGAGCTTGAGAAGGAGCCCAAGTTCTTGAAGAATGGAGATGCTGGTCTTGTTAAGATGGTTCCCACCAAGCCCATGGTGGTGGAGACTTTCTCCGAGTACCCACCTCTTGGTCGTTTTGCTGTTCGTGATATGCGTCAGACAGTTGCTGTTGGTGTGATCAAGAATGTTGAGAAGAAAGACCCAAGTGGTGCCAAGGTTACAAAGGCTGCTGCAAAGAAGGGTGCCAAGTGAAGACAATTCTGGGAAGATAAATCAGTACCAATTTTGGTTCAATGCTCCAATTTTCACATTGTCTTTTTTATTTGGACAACATTTTTCTGCTGTTATGGTGAAGAAATGTTTTCATCATTGTCATCTAGCCCTTTTACGTGGATGGTAGAGTATTAAGCAATTTGGATTTCAACCTGATTGCTTAATAGACAATGGTGGAAGATTTGTAGACATTCCTTTTTATGGTTAAGAGCTTCAGATGATGAGATGCGTTGAACGAGTTAACTCTTCAATTTTTGTTTAAACTTGATTTCCTATCTTTTAAGGCTCTTTATCTTTGTTATTGACAGTATTTATTGTTCAAATCTTCCTGATTCTTACCTGGGTAATTTGCTATCTGGCTGTAAAATTCATGTTAACAACTAAAATGGTCATTTTTAGGAATAGCCTCTTCAATCTTTTTATCCTTTATTATCGTGCCCCTAGGCCCTGTTTACCAGGGTGACAAATAACCCCTCTGCACCGCAACTTATGACCTAGTGATCTCGACTCCTGCGTACATGAAGGAGTGCTTGGAAATTGATCAGCAAAAAACTTTTGAGGAGCAACGACTTGCAAAATGATCTCAACAGTATTAACGAAAATGTAAATGATCTCAACGGTATTAATGAAAATGTGTAGACCATCTTGAAGCTGGAGATAGAAAAATATTCCTGAATGAGAATTTCTCATGGTACAAAATTTTGCTCAAACGATTAGATCCAATGGAAGGTAGCAGAAGCAAAAGCTATTCTGTTTGTTGTATAAGTCTATTTCAACAATCTATCCTAGACAGCTAATGCACAGCATCAGAAGAGTATAGTCCCAGGGTGGGTAGTCGAGGACACACTGTAGCAGGCTAGCCATCTTAGCAGCCAAAGGTGAAGACCCGAGTATGAACTTCCAAAACTGCCACAAACAGTGTATGGGCAATTTGTAATATGGAGAGGAAGGGGGGAAACCAGCTTTCAATTAATAGAAGAAAATAGGAGGCCACGGTCACCTGAAAGGTTAGTTACAACTCGCCATCATGGTCAAGTTGTGCTTTTGCAGCTGCTTTTTCTGTTTCTTCCAGAACAAACGTTTTGAGTGATTCGACATCCCTAGCTCCTGCGACATTCAGTTTTGTCAGGGGAAGTTAGATCCAGTATATATATTACTTCTTTCACCACAATGCTCAGTATATATATTACTTCTTTCACCACAATGCTCAGTATATATATTACTTCTTTCACCACAATGCTCATACTCAGTATCAATAACAAGTTCAAACGAGGACCCAGAATTTTCACTCACTAGGATTATTAATATGACTAATGGTGTCCGTGTTCTCAAAAGGAAAAAGGGGGCCACATGTGCGGATGTACTAGGTGTAAAGCTCAGCTGTAAACCGAAAACCTAATAATTGCATTATTTTCTCGTCCTTGCATTCAGTTGTGATACAAGAAGAGAGATTTTACAGAGTAAGGCCAGGTTCGGACCATCTCATATTTACTTCTGTTTTCTCAAGCACAGATACTCATCTTTTTGGATACATTTGTTTGAAACAAATTCAGGAACTTTTGGGAAAAAGAATGGGTACAATCTCGGAAGAGATAATTGTACTGTTGGCTTTCTCAGACTTCACAGGTCAAAATTCCAGGAAAGTACAAAAAGTGATCTATAATTGTTAAACCTAAGTTATATGTTTGCACTATGTCGAATAACAGGGGAACAGGTCCAGGCACTAATTTTCATCACTTTATTGTTTGTATAATGAAAATATGGAACTTTAAGGAACTCTCAAGGGATAAAATGGATGTGAAATAAATGAGAGAAAAATAAGCAATTTTAGACAGCTAAATTCAACTAGCATATTATTTAACACTAAACTGAATATATATGCAACAAACCAGTAATAGCCACCAAAGTGGTCACAGGGCAGGGGAAAACCCAAGTGGTTGTAATAAGTAGAAGTTAACTTTTACACCTAGCCCAAATCTCATTTCCATCTCAAGAGGCATGGCAGAATAAGTTGATACCTACCAATCTGTAGCTCATATTAAAGTTTACGGCTTTATAGTTTTTCCTGTTCTGATGAATTCCTTTCTGAGGCTCCATAAGCATACCTTTTTTGCAAGACGTCACTGTGTCAAAATTCCGATGATAGACTGAACTATGATCATCCATTTAATCTTGAACATAATCCACCGATTTTTTGTATAACTTTCTTTGGCTCTCTACTGAACAAAGAACATATTGAAACCAATACAAGGAACAATCATATAATACTAGGGCTATATTGGAATTCATTTATTCCAAATTTGATAATTCTTTTTTTGGATTAGTTAGGAGTTTCGATCAGATTTGGTCTTAGTCTTTCATTTCCCAATCAAACTACTAGAAAGGAATTGAAACCGTGATAACTTAAGGTATAATTGCAGAAAAGCACATTTAAGTCCACAAAATTAAGTTTTCGATATTAACAAATTTTATCAGTATACTGCAGCACTTAAAATTGTCATATAAAGGTAAGCCATGCCATAAGACCTTTTGATAGTTAAACTCTAAAGAATGAACATCAATAGAGTGTGAGAGCAACAATGTCTTTAGCAGGTCTTAACGACTAGATGCATACGAATATTCTTTGCGATGATTTAAAGAAAAACACAACACTGCATCAACTAACTCATAAGTAGCAACAAATCGCATATAAGCCAAAGTAAATGAAAACCAGCTTGCTTGAATAATACTCAAGAAAAGTTAAACCCAGCTTGATTTTTAATTCTGACCTTTCAAACTAAATTGACTGACCAGCTCTAACTCCAACTCAAGTACCAGTTACCATTTTAGATAAAAGGGGGAATTTGTGGAGCGGCTGGAGCCGAACAAACAGGATACTGATAATTTCTTAAATAAAGATACAATAAAACACGTGTTATTTCGAAAACACATGAGGTAATTAATGAAGCATTTTTTAACATAAAAATGACACAATCATGGGAGGAGAAGACAAACGATTGATAGCCGCGAAGAACCTATTCTTCTAGAAGTGATTGATTTATTGAAAACATAAAACATGTGCATGATTTGGATTCAACAAGATGACAATACAAGCAATTTGACTTTTCCCCTTCATGTAGTACCGTGACCCATGACGACGGATTTCATGCAAGTGTTTCCCATTAACTGCTGCGCTGCAGAAGGTTATTAACCCAGCAACATGTCCATATACTGGAGATTCCCAATTGATGAGACATCCGATGCTGCTCCCTTGACAATTACAAAATTTCTTGGTTCATCTTTAAAGGAAAAAATGTAGTACATTGTTTCTAAATCTTCTCTTTTTATTGCTTTCTGTATCTAACTGATACCAAAATCTTGTTTATTGATCACATAGTACTGGAAATTTGGAACACTAGGTCTGGTTTAGCACTGATATTCATGGGAATGAGCAGACCAAAGCACAAGGAACAACAATTTATTATGTAGGTTTTATCACATCATAAAAAATTGTGGATAAAAAGTAATGGGGCAAGCTAAATGTAGTTAAGATGGAACAAGAAAGAGAAGAGACAAAGCAATCAGTTCTCACAGAAGTACAGCTTAAAAAATAAAAACAAGTTACCTTGGTACTTTGTAACTTCTTCTCCATTATAGAATAGCTTGAATGTGGGATATGAATGGATATCTACTTTAGAACACACTGGTTTATTTGTTGCACAGTCAACTTCTCCAATCTCTACTTCATCCTCACCTTCCATCTCCTTCCCCAAATCCTCCCATAATGTCCCCAAATTTTTGCTGGAAACATATTGAATTGTTAGTAAGCAAACAATAACTTGTACTCGATCCAAGGTGAAACTCATTTATAACAAGAAAAAGACAGGCATAGGACCAACAATGGAAATTTACCAGTGCTTGCACCAAGGCACGCAGAACTTAACGAACCATGCTGTATCTTTCTCCTGCACCTAAATAAACCACACAAGGGGCTTGAAAATTTTGAACCACACTACACCTAGATAAATCTAACAGACTCAGTCCAACTCGTTTCACATTCATCAATCATTAACATTTTACAACAAGTTCCTCGCTCCGAATATTTGATGCCATTCATTATGCTTTCAGCATGTATAAAGATAGAAAAAGCTAGTCAAGGTGAGAGACATTAAAGGGAAAAAGAAAATTGATTTGGAAAAGAAACCAAAAATCAACTATAATAAAGCATCTGAGAGCAAAGATCATACTATTACATTAGAGATTAAACACGCATCCCAAACGCCTTGGGCTAATATTTTTGTCACGTAAGATAGCAAAAAAGAAGAATTCACAAATAAACAAACAAAAACACCACATTCAGCTAACATTTCATCATTAATTGATACAGAAAATCTGTGAGTTTATCACCTCAAGCAACCCATATTACAACTTGATCGAGAAAGCGTATCCAGAACCTTTAAATACGCGTGATCTATGACAGAATCCCAAAACGCGTATGTTTTCTTAACAGGGAACTCACAAACCCTTACCTTGTCACTAAAAGTTTCGGTCGTTAATGTTATCACTTCAGCATTCGCAGAGAGATTGCTTATCGAACTCAAGATAACAATGGAGGATATAAATAATAATAGAACCGAAACTGAGAGAGTGGGGAAACGGTTCCACATCATGACCGAAAGTTGCCCCGTATTGTTAATCCTCAGAATCGGGAGCTCCCGGGAAGAACAGTCGGGATTCAGAAGCTGGAGAAAAGAACCCTAAATTCTGGTTATGTCAAAAGCAAAAGAAAGTAGGGTAATGGGTCCTTTATTGTTTTTTTCCGCGAAGAATAATTTTCTCAACAAAGGTTATCGAAACATTGCACAAGTTGAACTTCTTCAGATGCCAATGAGATGTTAGGAAGATTTTAGTATATTTCAATTATACATTAGCGGTCATAGGTATTTGGAAATGGTGTCCAAATGGAACCTGCATTCTCAAATGTTATTGTTATACAATTGAATTCCACATATTCAATCAATTCAAAAGAGAAAAAAATCAAATAAATAAATTTGTCATAAAACTAATTTCATTCCATTAATAATCATTCATTTTCACTTATCAATAATGTGAATTAAACTAAATAAGGAACGACAATTTTATTATCTTTCAAAAATTTTACCTATACACAACATACTCGTATTATTTAAATATATTTTTTTTTCCATCCTTATTCAATTTCGACGCACCAATCACGCTCTTTAACACTAAATAAGATCCAAGTCCACAATGCGAACTTTGTTCACCCTTTCTCCATATTCTTATTTTTAGATGTTAACAATTTAGTAGCTCATTTGTAGGTTTATGTTAAGTATATAAAAGATATTAAGAATCATTTTGCAAGAAAACAAATGAACGTTTAAAATCAATATAGTTTGGACATAGATATATTGAAAATAATTTAAACAAAAACTACGGAGAAAAAAATTATATATTTTACTGAAGAGACTACTACAGAAAAAAAATTATATATTTACTACTGTAAATATAATCAAATAGAAAGAAAATCATCTTCTATTAATACAATATATGCAAATCAGCCTCAATATTCCCCCTCGAGTATTGCAACTGAGTAGGCATATGTTGCATCTTACATTTTGTAACATGCAATGGATAAAGTGATTATCAATTTCAATATGTTTTTTCGCTCATGAAACATGTGATTTGCTACAACTGTACTACAATGCAAGTCCACTTGAATGTCACAACACAACACCATTGGCTTAGAATGGGTAACTCTAAGAATTGCAAGAAAATGACTGCAATCATATGAGTTCACTAGTGGTTCTGACTATGAACTGATATATAGCTTAAGCATAAGACCACAATACTACATTTTCTTTTTTTCTTTTTTGTCTTTGTTTTTTTAAAGAACGAAATACCCAATGAGTTATTTTCGTGTAAGACAATTAGCTCAATTTAAATTACAATAAGCTTTTGAATCTTACACCGTTATCAACTCTTCAAAATAATCAATTGATCTATCAAATATTTGACAAACCAAACATCTGAGTCCATATGTCCTCGTCAAGAATTTTATGAGAGTCAAATCAAAATATAAAATGCAAGAGAGATGTTTGATGATATAATCATAACATAAATCAATTGTCCTACTTATAAGTGTTTATATAAATTTTTACTTATAAGAAAGTGTCAATGAAAATTACAGTTCAAATTTACAGGATGTATTTATAATTTTATCAAAAAATATAAAGTATTTACTAATTAGATAAACTCGATGTAAGGCTTATAAATAGGCCCAAATGAAGAAAGTCTTGCAACATAAATTGTGAGGTATCACTAGGCCCAAACATTTTCTGGTAGCATCAATTACACATAAATTATATTTTTCTTGTTTCAAAAAATTTAATTAATTTCAATTCTCATTGCCATCGTTGATAAGGACATGCCTCTAATTTTATATAATTTTTTTCTATATACTTACAGATTATCTATTAACATAAACTTTCATGTTGATAGAGAAAATCGAATCCATAACTATTTAACTAGTAGCGATCCGTTAAGTAAAGAAGTGTGGCTATTCTTATAAAATATGAAAATACCTATATATATAAAACAATAAAAATAATTAAGACAAAAGGATGATAATTTTTTTTCAATTCAAACAAATGCATATTTACATTTTTAAATTAGATGAAAATTAAAAAATAAGTATAAAAATAAAAATAAAAACAAAAACAAACAAGGCACATGTCTATGTTTGGTTATGTGTTTATTATCATTTTCTTGTTTTGAAAGGGAGATATGTGTTTTTATTTTTTTAGAAATCTTGTGAATTAGTTGATGTAATTGTATTTCTTGTGAAAATATTTTATTATTATTAAGTAAATAATTAAAAAAATTCTAATATATTATTTATTTTTAAATATAATTATCCTATGAAATACTAATTAATTAAAAATAAAAACAAAACAAAACCGTTTAACATTTTTGTTTGAAAGTTAAAAGGCGAAAGTTTATATAAGTTAGAAGCAATAACTTTGTTATTAGACAAAATTAGGTGGTCGAGATTCAAACACCACGCGATATCCGACGGCGCACGCATCTCACTTGTGTATATAAAGTGTTGCCAAAACCCTAGATTGAGACTCTCTTCTCTCGCCACACTCCAGCCTTCTAGGGTTTCTCTCGCCTCTCCACCCGTTCACGCTATCTCTCTTCTGTTAAAGATGGTGAATTTATGATGCATTCTCAATAATTCTCGATTTTGTGTTTGATTTTCGATTTTGTTTTGGCGTTTATTTGACAACTGATGCTTGCCAATAGGTTCTGTCAAACGATTACGATTTGCTCAACCCACCGGCGGAGCTCGAGAAGAGGAAGCACAAGCTTTTTTGTTTTTTTCCCCCCCCCCCCCCCATTGTATTAGTGCTTTTAATTTTTTCTGTTTTTTTTTTTTTTGTTGTTGCTGTTGTTGTTATATTGTATTTATTTGCTGTTTGTGATTGTAGGATGTCAAGTGTCAGGGTTGCTTTAACATGTAAGTTATATTTTTCTTGTGTCTTATGTAATTGAATTTTCTGATTTGAAGAAGTTGAATCAAGTGATGTATGAAAAAACAATATATATGTTTGCTTATCTGTGATTTGATGTGTGTGCAGAACCACCGTGTTTAGCCATTCGCAGACAGTGGTGGTGTGCGGCAACTGCCAGACAGTGTTGTGCCAACCCACTGGAGGGCGCGCCAGACTTACAGAAGGCTGCTCCTTCCGGAGAAAGGGTGACTGACGGACTTGATACTATATACTCCGTTTGCATTCTCGAGAAGGTTTAAATAGTTGTCAGGGTTGATTTGCTGAGTGAGAATGTGAGGTGGTCGGTTTTTTGGGTGAATGTTGTCTCTTTGGATTTCTAATCACTTTTAAGATAAGTTGGACTAGGAAATACTATTATGTCATGTTACCTAATTTTATTATTGAGCTTGAGAATGGATTTTCATTACAATTTTTTGTTAGCTTGTTCTTGAAGCATTGTTTGTTAGGTAAAATTCCGTTGTTCCTTATGATCTATTTTTTGAATTGTTCGATGTCTGTGCTTGAAATGTGTTTAAAATTGCACTGCTGTTGCATCTTTTTCCTATGCTGTATTCACATAACCAAGATCAACAAACCTTGGATGCTGCTGTGATCTTGCCAATCCCAAAGTTTGAAATGCATGTCTGAGACTTTGCCCTGTAGCTTGACTTGTGATTTTAATGCAACAGAAAAATATATTGTGTTATCATCCAAAATAGACGTACTGGAGTAGCTATCTTTGTCTAGTATTTGCAGATTTTCTCTCATTTATTCTTCAAATACAAAGGTTGATGGATAGATTTGTTTACCTTCACATTGGCTGGCCTTTTAGTGTAGGACACGCATGCCTCAGTTTAGTTTTTTTGCCTTGGACTTCTTAATTACACGGTACACCATGCTAATAAGGACGTCCCCAAGTTCTTATGTGAAAAATTCTGTTACATTCATTGAGGTGCTTAGAGGAGAAGTCTGTTACCCATATATACTCACAAATTGGTTGGTGTATTGAAGGATCATAGGTGGGATGCTGATATCTTAGTGAAACTATAGGTCTTCTTTTTTAGTTGAAACAATTTGAAGGATGTTGTTGATATAGAATATTCTGTTACTATATGATAGATTATTGGTTATTGTTTTTTTCTACAATAGTTTCTTCTGTTGTTGCCTCTCTATTATTGTTCTTTTTGTTCGAGTTAGTTAAATCCATTCCATGGTTTATAGCAGACTCAGGATCTCCTTTTGTGTTTTATTAAGGAGATCAACATATGTTTTTCATCCTGGAATATAGAGTTATTCTTGTGCTGTGATCAATGGTTTCTTGCATAGTGTTAGCAAAACTAGTGTTGCTAATTATGTGTTGATTATTGGTATAGGATTCAGTGTTTCGCTTCAAATGAGGAGCTCCTTTATTGCCCCTGGAGAAATACTGTCTCATTGCAAGAATTTTTTTTGGTCTGATTTCATTTGACAATAACATTGAATGATAAGATAAACTGAAGTGCTCTCTTATTGTGACCAAGTGCTGCGCACAACTGATGATTCCACATTACCTGTGTCGGTACAAATGCCGTCGCTCTAAAAATGCACCAAAATCCTAAAGAAGATCCCATTAATATGAAAACATAAAAGAAACTAATTTTGAATTACACCACCACCCACTCACCAAATTTTCCTCGTTCAATAGTAAATACTGTTTTGCGTGTTCAAAATCCTGAAAATTGTTTTTTTTCAAAAAGAAAATCTATTGTCCATCCATAATATAAGCTGCTTCCGTCCTCCTTACTCCATCAATCTCACCGTGATTTTATACGAGTCTTGCTTAGACCTAGGATTTATAATCTTTTTCCTAGCAATAATTTAATTTAATTTTACAATAGCTCTCACCCCTGTGCCTCTTTTGACATTTGAGCATCAAAACAGTAGATTTGACGATTATGTGCAATTCTATCAAATATTAATTTAATGAAATTATTTGCTACTCGAATGACTCCATTTACATAGTATTGATTTTTTCGTCGATTAGAAAAATATGGTAATAACTGTCTTAAAAACCTTATACTAAACTTACAAGATGTTACCAAAAACAATGCAATTGTTTCGCTATACGATAAGCATTTGGTGCAAGTACAAAATGGTCCCCACTGGACCCTCGCACATGGAATAACTTTCCTTCTCCATCGGGGGTGGTCGTTCTAACGGTCACTTCACCCGAATAAGCCGCGACCGCCGCTGCCCATATCATGACACACTCACCCACCGACACCTGTTCCGATGACAACACCTCCAAAATCCCCGTTGAGATCATCGCCGAAGAGGAGATGGCACTCATTGAAGCTGCCTTAGCCGCCGCCGTGCCTTCCGCTCTGTTTCCCCAGAATTCTAGGTCAATTCGCTCTATCACTCTCTTGTCCAAGCGTCGGCTATCTGCTTGTACGTTCACCGGGTCACCTGACATCGAGGACTCGGGTGGGGTTGTTGGCTCGAATAGCCCCCAGAAGAACAAGAAGACTAGAGTCCTCGAGTCTTTTCTGCATCGATTCCGGAGGGGAAGAGGTCTATCCGTCACGGACATAACAGCCACGGTACTATAACTTTTCCTTGATTTTATCGTTCCTTTGCCGCATTTATTACTTTAAACGTTGAAGTCGGATCATTATTGAGAGAACTGTGAACTGACAATTTTCCAACAAGGGGAAGTGATTTCCATTTTCTCGTTATTGGATTTGGTACGCGAAATACTTTTGAAGAAGTTTTGTTGTTTGCAAATATTTGCCCAATCCTGAAACTTGTGTCTTAGTTTTCTTGTTCTAATTTAGGAATGGTGTGAAAAGCAAATGGAATTTATTCTACTCGTCGGCAAACCCGGAAAGACGAAAGCTATGCAAGCAGGTAGTGCCCGCCATGCAGCACTTGAAGGAGAGGTATATCTCCAAACTCTTATTTTGAAAAATACGACCAATTTCTCATGGTTTTGGTTTTTTTTTCTTGGAAAATCCAGGAAATAGTAGTACACATTTTTCTAGTTTTCTCTTTTCTTTTTGTTTCTGGGAAAATGTTATGCATGACGGCATGCATTATATTGTGTACATGGCAGATCCCATATGAAGTCTGTTATTGTACTGAAACTGAGCTGATGTCTAATGTTTCGCGCAATTACTTAACATATACCCATGTCAATTTGTTCATGGTGTCATTTAGTGGAAAAGGATATTTAGGTGATTATTTTTGACTTGATATATTTGTAACTTGTTGCCTAATTGTTTGTTTCTTTACTTAATCTTCTTGTTGCTCCTCAATTGTAATTTTGGAATATTTTGATGCTTCTGTATTTGATCTTCTACTGCTGCATTCTCGACCTCTGTCTGATCAGGTAGAGTATGAATAGGATTGGACACAGCTTCGCCACTATGCTCTTTGGTAGTGTTTGTGACTTTTTCTTATGAATTTGGACAGGTGATCAAAAGGGTAAAGGTTCATGTTGAATCAGCTGAAGATATGTGGGCGCTTAAATTTATGAATTTTATTGTTGGTGCTAATCAACTATTATTTGATGGATTAACGCGCGAGTTACCTTTGTAAGTTTGTTGTCTTTGTTGATTTTCATATACAAATAAATGTATGTGATGTTATTTTACATCAGTGAAATGGTTGAATGTTGATGATTTGACACGTGATGGCCAGCTACTCATGCATTAGATAGAGTGCGGCACCTGGTGAGGTTAATTTTTCTTGAGAGTTACTACCTTCTACATCTAGAAATTAACGCTTCTAATCTATGAATGGTGTTTTTCTGGATGAATGAAATTTTATTTTGTGGGAATTTACTCCTAGAACTTAATGCTCCTAGTTGGAGAACAGTTTAGGAAAGGATGAGGGAATATGAAGATCTGTATACTGATTGCACAATGTTGTCATTTGAATCAAGTGCACCATGTTCGAGAATGCTAAGTGAATACTTCAGAGGAAGTCTGCAGAGAGGATAGTTTTTAATGATCAATATCCAAGTTGCTTGAGCTCATCTTTAGCAAAGATTCACTAGCTTTGCCAAGAAAACTCAAGACAAACTTCTCTCCTGTGTATACAGTTTTGTGCGATGGAATGAGAATTCTGACAAGAAAAAAACCTACTATGAATCTAACCTAGCTAAGTCATATTATGGATAGCATGTTATTGAACTTCTGCCATAGAGAATTTCTGCAACTAGTGCTCTGAGCTCAGCTTGTTCTGTCATTTGCAGTGTGTGTTGGTAATAATTTATAATTCCTTCTCTTTTCTTTTGATTTGGAATAATTCATTAATTCACTATGAACTCGACCAACATTATTTTGCGAATTTTTGCTACCTTTAGCTGAATTCCAATCATTATACTGTTAATCTTGTGTGGATTCGATGTGTTGTCCATAGAAACCACTATTGATGCTTCATGTTTACAGTATGCTGTGTGAATCAGGGGAATGTAAGTTGTTTACTCTGACTTATATTAGATTTTATCTTAACGTGCCTCCAGAGTAGGCTTTGTAGAAGGTGTATGGATGGTGGGAATAATAGATGAAATAAGGATGCCTGAGTCGGAGGCCAAAAGACTGCCAATATTGGTTGACACCAAAACCCGTGTGCGAGCTACACTTCCAAGTGAACCACAAAGGAGAAATGGAAGGTTTAAGATTACTCATTTCAATTGGTGACACAAGTTTTCTTTTTGCCTCCCTTCTCCCCTCTCTGAATTTAGTCAAAATCTTGTTTGGCAGGCTTCAATTAATGTGCTACAAGTACATGTGGGACAGTTTAGTTGCCGAAAAATTTCCATCACTTAAGTTTTTTGATTTCTTCTCATTGAACCCCAATCACATTTTATCCGAAGAAATTAGAGAAAGTACATCAACATCAGGTTTTCCTTCAGAGGTAAACAATTTCTATCTGATCTGTCTTTTAATATTTTTTTTGCATGGAGATGTTCTATAGATGAATTGGTTAAGCTACTCAACACCATTTGTAATATGCTCATTACTCTGAAGAATCAACTGGGTAGAGATCCATTTGAAACCAGCTGTTATCTCATTCATCGATCGAAAGAAATCTCAATCTGATGCTGAGAATAATGCTAAAATACCTGCCAGACAGTGTTAAACTAAAACAAAAATTATCTTACACGAAGCACGATGCTAATTTGCGGATCACTTATGCAAGTGAAATCTTATTTGTGGGAAAACTAGAAAGAAGAATGTTATTAAGAAAATTTTTGAATACTGCTGTTGATGCTTGCTTTAATTTAATATTTGTTTGGTCTAATGCAGACTCTCAATGATGTGGTGAGGTACTATGGAAATAGTTGTCGCCTGCTGCCTCAGGCTCATGACCAGCTATTGTTGAGGTGAGCTTGGACTCAACCTCAAAGTAGGTTTGGGGTCTTGGACATCCTGCATGTTTCTAGACTTGGTTGGATCTTATCCCAACGGATATTTTTGGTCTGCCAGTTTCCCCAAAAGAAATAAAACAAGTATGGGATGGCAATAGAACTCTCATCCGTTGTCATGTTAAGTGGCACGATCCTTTCCTGTTTCTTCATGCATGTTTTTGCAGTCTGTATTTTATCCCAACATCTCACTTTCCTAATCCATAATAGATGAATTTGGTTTGTGTGGTGGGCAGATATGAGTTACAGGAGGATCAATCGTTACTAGGCGAAGACGCGTTTGCTTATGAGCCCAAATGGGTTAAGGATCAAGTTAAATCTTGTCTTGAGTTTTGGCTGGGGGAGAGAGAAGCCAGCTACCCTCCAATGGACGAACGCTGGAAATGCAGATCTTGTAAGTTTGCCTCCACATGTCCTGCAAACTCTGACCCCAATGGTTCATCAAGCAAAACAAAGAACGAGGACATTCTTTCTGCTGAGACGCCTTCATAAATGAACCGCCAATTCTTAGTATTCAGTGTTCCCCTGCAGAGAAGCAATCAGTTTTGTTGCAGCTTCTTTGCGGTTCTGGCTGAGGCTGCTGCAAATTTAGCTCTGCCCATCTTCATTCATTATTTATTCACTTGTTATTGTTAAATTGTTGTTGTAAATAACCATGGAATACTATTCATGTACCTCCCGGTGTGTGGGTTGTTATAGTTCATTTGTTGTTGTACAATGTTAGAAAACAGATGATCTATCAATCTGCAACGATAAACGTTTAAGGTTGTATAGCTTCTAACAGCTGCAGGCTGGTGCTGCAAGAACCGAGCACTTATTTCTGTAGTATTTTGAAGCATTGTTAATAATCCCAGTTTCATAATTTATGATGAAATGTGATGTCCAAAGAAGAATTTAAGGAGAAATTTGAATATAAGTTATTTTATAATGTCTATTCAGAAAAAAACAATACGCATATGCAGACTTCCACAAACTTGACAGATTTCTGTAACGGTATCCGGGCTTGAGAAATTACTGTTGTATGTGAAATATCGGGTTAAAAGCAAAATACCTCCCGTGTTAGAGATAAAGAGTAAATTACCCTATGTGATAAATTAAAAAACAAATTATCCCCCGTGATTTGAAAAATTTAAAATACTGTCTTTCTGCACAAAATTAAATGTTGGTGTGAAGGGAAAGATGAAAATACCCCTTCTTATATATGAAAATACTGACTGCTGAGTCAAAATTAGGGTTTTTATTATTGAACTTGTTTCTGGAGAGAGAGAAAGAGAGGCGACTGACCACGAACCCTAGAAGCAAAATCCACTCAAAATATTTGAAAATGCACCGTTAAAACTACTGAATATTGTAGTGATGTGATTTGTAAGTATTCTAGTAACTTTTTTTTTGTTTTTTTTTCATTTTTTAGTTTATTGATTTTTTATTTGTTTATTTGTTTTCTAGAAAAAATAAGGACGTAGCTAAAGTACTTTTTCAGATCGAGGAGAAAAACTTGTATGTAAAAAGGTAAAATGTTTAACCCTTTATTCTTTGAGTTTTATTTTTTTTGATTTTATTCTGACTTTTCTGTTCTGTTTTTTTCTTTTTTTATAATGTTGGATTCATTAAGTAAGAAATGGTTATCTATTATCAGTTTCTATATAAATTTTAAACATAAAGCTTAAGATATGTTAATATAGGACTTATTTGTTGAGATGACTTAATTCTGAGGGTATAGTGCTTGTGAGTGTCGAAAACACCTAACAAACCGTCATTTTGTTCCAAAGGTTACATAATTGATTCTCAGAAAGAAGTGATTAAGCGTTGAATTCACAGTTTTATAATTGATTGTGTAAATGCATATTTTAATTAAATTTCACAACTAACATCATTTTAAAATAATGAAGAAATTTAAAAATGATCAAATGTGAATAATGGACAATTAGATTGAAAATAGTTTATGTGGGATTAGAAGTAAAAAATATAGTTTTAATAAAATTCAATTGTAAAAGTAATTATTAGAAAATTAATCAGATAGTATAAAAAATTAAATTTGCGCCTTTGATTGTTCAATCTCATGGTCGGGGAAATATAAATTCGTCTAAAGTCGCATCTCAGTAACAGAAACACGCAAACAGTTGGAAGGCCAAAAGCCCAAATTCATCAAACGTTCACTTGTTCGGAGCCCTAATCACCCGCTCTCAGTAGTCGGCAGCGTGTGGAGATGGCGCAGAAGAGAGAGAAGCCTAACATACTGATTACCGGAACGCCGGGAACCGGTAAAACGACGACGGCTTCAGCTCTGGCGGAGGCGACCAGTCTTCGGCATATCAACGTTGGTGATTTGGTGAAGGAGAAGAACCTCCATGATGGCTGGGACGAGGAGTTCGACTGTTACGTCATCAACGAAGACCTTGTAAGTTGTCTTACTTGTACATGTCAATATAATGGAACTGGGAGGGGAGTGAAACGATGATTTTTGGGCAAAATCGTAGGCAAGGCTTTTGTTTAATTTGAGAAATAAGGGTGCGGGAGAGATTTTCTTTCTTGATTATGTTATCTGCAATGATAATGAATGCATTGCCAGTGGAATATAGTTGTCGCAGTGGTTGGTTGAAGCTTTGCAAACAATGCAAAGTATAGATGTTTGAATAATTCTGTCGTTAGGGTTGCGTTTTACGGCATGGAAATGAGCCTTGTTCTTGGAAGCGAAAAATATATGTACTGACCAATTAATAGCTGAAGGCACATTTTTCTATTCTTAAGTTGGAGGGCTGTATTCAGAGCATAAGCCTGTGTGTACTGTGCTTCAAACGTGTAAATCTATGAACAGTGGAGGTGTTTTGGAGAATCTCAATCTGGTTGAATATAAATATGCATTGAGAAATACGCTCTGGTGGTAAAATAGCTTAGTCTTGGTTAACAACCTATCTTCAATCTTTTAAGTACTCGGGACACTTCAGAAGTGGGAATAGAGCAAAGAGTATTACATGAACCACAAGTTTTGGGCATAGTTTCTATCATTATGTGGCTTGATTCTGTCAGGTGTGTGATGAGCTTGAGGATTTGATGGAGGAAGGTGGAAACATTGTGGATCACCATGGTTGTGACTTCTTTCCTGAACGTTGGTTTGATCGTATCGTGGTTCTTCAAACTGACAACTCAGTGTTGTATGATCGACTAACTAAGAGGTAATATGCTTCCCGCTTTATCTGATTGATTTTTCCTGTTGTTTCATTTCTGATTTTTTTAACTTGTAGTTGTGTGCTGATAACATTACTTGGTCTGCTCCCATGTGGCAGGGGTTATACAGGGAAAAAGCTCTCAAACAATATTGAATGTGAAATATTTCAGGTTTTATTGGAGGAGGCCAAAGACAGTTATCGAGAAGATATTGTCGTGGCACTAAGAAGTGACTGCATTGATGATATACATAGAAACGTCTCTACTTTAACTGATTGGGTTAGAAGTTGGAGCTCCTTATCTTGATTTCACATCTTTGTTTAAAAGGAACACGATGATGTCCCACAGAGAAGAGCAAAGTTTATATTATGGTTATCTTATTTGATGGGCTACAGTTTTTGGCTTTTAAGAGAGTGGAAAATTTTCATTACTTAATCCATCCTTCATTTTTATCATCTCAACTGCTCAGTTTAAATATGAAACAGCAATCCTTCTCGCTAGCGACAACTGACATACTTATCTGCTCATAACAAAATCAGGATTGACAAGGGATTGTTGTACGTTATATGTAGGCGTCCAGATGAATAACGTTTTAAAAGATTGTTATATATTTCTCGTTCAAGTATAACATGTTTTCTTTCTCTATTGTCAACAGGAAACTCTGGGTTTGCGATTCATTTTTTTCGAGGAATACATTCTTCTGCTGTTTTGAATTCAAGAAAAATTACAACCTACAATCACACAACTCTTTCATTGCAACACGTGAATGTCTTCCACAAGAATAACATTATGCCTGAAATTCTCATTAACATCAACAACGCACAATGAAACGGTGAACAAAGTTTTATTTTGGTTTGTGGGACAAACCAAAATAGCCCTAAACGAAGCCAACAAGAGTTTTGTTTGTTATATTCATCATTATCGAACGACCAGAGTGGAAAACTCATGCTACAAAACTTCTCTCAACTTGCAGTAGCATTCACGCCGTACCTCTCAAATACAAAACTGTGGGAAGCAACAACGATTGGAGTACCCGAATTAAGAAAAGAGCTAAACTAACAAAGAGCTAACAGCACTCAGAAGAATTCAAGAACCCCAGTTATGTTGATGGGCGGGTTGATCTCAACACGAGTAGCCTTTCCTTCTGCAAATAGATGAGGCAACGTATTTGCTTCTTTGGCTGCAATTCCCTCTGCAGTCCATAGTGTTACATGTGGCCATTCATTTTTTGAATTTATTTTCTCCCCATCAACCACCCCAGGGGAAGCTTCCAATGCTGCCAATTTGTCTGAGAATAATAGTGCATTCATATGAATAGGTACATTTCGGTGCAGATGCGGACCATAACTGGCTACAGCAGCTACGCCATGACTCCTCTTGTGCGCAAGAGTTACATGGGCTTTTGTGAGGCTGCTATTTAGATTCTTGTTCTTGAGGAAACCTTCAACTTTAGGATCCTTCTGACCTAACTGTGTCAGCAATAGCAATAAAAAATAATCATGAGTTCGATAGAGAACACATACCTGAAACTACTTTCTGGATACAAAACTAGAACAGGAAATCAGATATGGATGAGAGAAATTAATGTTAGAGCAAGAATCGAGCTACACACATGCAGACATCATTTGAGTGGCTATGCTACCCACCACATATATAGTATCCAAAAAGATTACAGACTTGGGTCAAGAGTAAGCAGATGAATGAAATAGGCACTTGGGTCTTCCATAGTGTAGAAATTCAATAACATTATCACATTATGCTCCTGTTCATCAAGCTGTCAACCGTGCATATTAACTTACATCTTGAAGGAGACTTAGGATTTCTGAAACCGGTAGACTGACAGCTGCAAAGACGATGGCTCCGAACCTCCGTTTTTCAGTACTAGGTGCTGTATAGTCTCCCTTAGCAATTGCTCTTAGTTGTTCAAGAACCTTTTCAACGGCAAATTTGAAAGGCACCTGAGGCCACAAAGTAGGAGATTTACCACTACAGCTAACAGGGCAAAAAACTGAAAATCTTTGACAGGAATAGAAAGTGGATAAAAAATCTGAATCTTTCCCAGGAAGAGGTGGCAGACCAGAAAAGATAAACACTAAAATTATGCAGATGAGAAATCATCAACTTAGTCACTGACTGAGCTGATGCAGATTTTGACATTACAAGTTCGTAAGTTGGCATATTTGAGTGATACTATTTGCTTTGTACCATTTCATTCAAACAAAGACGCAGTGCCGAAACAGATCAATTTCAACGGTCACAGTTACACTGCTCTTCTACCAGCTAATAATTGTACAGTCAGTAATTCTACAGTCATAATATAGTGTGAAACTCACAAGCATGCCTAAATCTTGAGACGTAACTTCTACACCAGGACATATCCGCTGTCTTTGGTTTCATTTTCTGAAAAAAGGGTCTTCCCAAGACATGAAACCAAATTCAACATCGTTTTAAGGAAGGACACACCGTCCCTCTCATTAAACTGGCCATTGCCTCTTCTAAAAGATGCAGGCCCATCTCTGCCTCAATTATACATACATACACATGTGATTATATACAATAAAGTGCATGCATACAAAAAATATATATCTACAACTTAGGTAATTTTGTAGTATATTAAACAATTTAATTAATACTAAAGAAATTAACTAGTTAAATGATTATTGAAATGCTTACTAATTAATCAAAATAAATTATTATCCTATATATATCAAGCGATCATATATATTGTTATTGATTAATCATACATTATTCTTTTTGTTTGTAGCGCATACGAACTTCACTCTTATATATCATATATTTATAAGATGGATGCATCTTTAAAGGTTAAATGCACACACCCTCCAGAACTATAGGAGGTATTGCAAGTTCTTCTAATCCTACACTATAGATACTCAAAAATTGTTTTTTATAGAACTTCCAATTAATGGTTATGATATATAAGTGCCTGTGTATTTGTCTAGTGAATAATATGGGCTACTTGGAATTTGACTTGATGACAAGAGATATCATGTTGTTTTAAATATAGAGAATTAAAAAGGAAAACTTTGGTATCATCATCATCTCCCATTTATTACTAACTACAAATAATCCAAATTACATGCATTATCTATGCATAACATAAGACTGACTGGAGGAATAACCACAAAATTAACTTTTAATTTGTCTTATATGTAAAAACATAGAAAAATCATAAAAGTAATATACCATTAGACATAACTACAAATTTGTTGAAAAACTCACATATTAGTTTTGGAAATACTCCAATTTATTCAACCAAAATAAGGGTTCCATGGTAACGTAAAGTGCAAGATTTCAACTAGTTTAGGTGGTTAAATTCAGTTTTCTTAAAGGTTCACAGCAAAGTATACATAACTATTATAGAATTTCTGTCAAAAGAATATTCCCAGGACACCAGGATACCTGGATACTGAGGATAGAATCACTGGTTAAGAACAGCCATAAAACTGACCTGAATAGAATTTAAATATTCACTATTTCCAAATAAAGTATCACGTAATTGCTGCTCCCATTTGGTCCACTCTTGAGCATATGTGCCTTTGGTGGACTCCATTCTACAAAGAATATGAAGAAAGAAGGAAGTATTATCAAACTAAATCAACAACCAGCAGCCAACCACAAGCTCAACATTATTGATGAACTCTTATATGCAGACAGGTTGTTGAGGATACATTATAATAATCCCAAAAGACAAATGCAGTTTTTTATCTCAAACCCAAAAGATAAAATACACAAATGGGGCAGTGACCACCTTCCATGTCTTCTAGTATGAAGCTTGTATAAATTTATTCCTTCTTCCAAAGTAGACCTAACGCATTCTGGCAAAGGAGATCTTCACATGCAGAGAGAAATAGAAAGAGCTGTAAGTCCTTACCAATGACAAGATAATAGGATATAAGCATTCCACATATAAGGCCCACAGCCATGAAATACGGCCAAGAGAGAAAAAAGATAACCCTTTCAAAATTCAAGTAAGGCATAAGACTATCTATTAGGTCTACATTCAACTGCAATTGCGCAGATATAGATCAGAGCAAGCCTAAATGGGAGCATAGTAAACATGGAAGCAGAGTTTAGTCCCAAAATACTTATTTTGCTATCTAATCCCCTCTTTTTTCTCTTGCGGACCATTCTTCATGCTATGCCTGCATCATAGTAAAAGCAGATATAATCTTCCATATCGTTGAAAGCATTGGATTCCAGGTCCTGCACTATGACGATATTGCATGTCTAACCTCGGATTCCGAAAGACAAGTTGCTACAACAAAAAATTGCAGCAATGAGACTCTAGTGATCATGTCAACATAAGGTGAAGCCACGTAACAATGCGACTCAGCAGTTCCAGAACCCATTTGCGTGCCCAATAATGCAGTACGTAGCTCTTACCCACTGTTTAGATCAAGTTTTCCAATAACACTGAAACTCGTCAAAGATAGACCACATGGCATGCAATGCATTTGAGGTAAATAATTTCAAGCTAAAAGGATGCATCCTTTTCAGGCAGAAAACTTGCATCTATGCGTTCCTCAGATCCCAGGTGAGACGCTGGATCTAGCTAGTTGGCCCTTGCATAACGCATGGTTTTAACCTGCCGATCAACTGCCAGGACCAACTATTGGCCCACTAAAACCTACTAAAAAGAGGACTGACCCAATAATTAGACACTAATTAACTAAGGGATCATGTAATTCATGTCAAAACCAAGAAGAATATTGGGTAGTAGGGTGTGCTGTTGACCCATTCTTAGCAAGTCATGACATGGTCATGTACTGCATGTAAATGGACTTGTTCCAATTGAACCCTACTAAAATGCTATTTACTCTAATCACAATCCATATTCATCGCAATACCCAAGCGAGTTGAATCCTTGAATTCATCCTAAAAAGTATAAGAATACTTCAAGAGGAGAGCATGGATCTACGAACAATTGACAGGTTAAATTAGACTGAAATAAAACTTTGTAAAAAGATAACAACAAAAGCACATACCATATACTAAACCAAATTATAGCACTAAAAGAATTCAATTCTTGCACAACTAGTTAAATCCTGGATATATGAAAAACCTGTTGGATTCCAACAAAGGGATCTTCACAAGTGAGCCAAAACGTTCTATTAGCTCAGACTCAAACTCCCTGCGACTCTGGAGATTACAGGAAAATGGTATCAAGAAGAATAGTTTGAAAGGGACAAAATGACAAACCAGAACTACATAAAATAACAGTACCTTGCCATCATATAGATGATAGAACATTAACAAAACGTAACCAGCATTTGGAGAATTCTTGTCAAGATTTCCCTTTAAGATAAAAATCAAAACAGAAACCAGCATTGTTGGTTAAAATTTTTCTGAGGTGGTGGAACGGCCAAGATGAGACAGTAGCTAAATTGATTATTACCGGATGATTATCACGGTGAAGCACTCTGAAAATAAAAACAGCAAGAGCATCAAGAGAGAAAGGATTTGATTCAGTTCCTGCAAATTTTCCAAGGATAAAGTAGACCAATAAGCCAAACAGAAACCAAAGATGATATTTGAAATAATGAGAAAATTTAGAGAATGACCAAGTACAGTTGACTGGTTCATATTTCTCAGACTGCAAAAGATACATTGAACAAAAGCATGAAATAAATGAGAAAATATCAGGAACAAAAAATATGGCTCTTTACATGCCAAACAAGGACTTCCAAGTATGAATGTGATGGAAATACCAAAGCAATCACAAAGCACTCAGTAATATCATTCAACTATATTTACCACATCATGTTGGCCAGTGGATTCCTCATAATGTGGTCATAGTAGGATATGCTGAATAGAATGTTGTATGATTTAGAATTGAGTTGTACCAGTACTATCAATTGCAACATTTACCAAAATGGCATATGCTCATCCTATAATTGGTTTCAGAGCTATCATCACAGTTCGATTCCTAGGAGCAATTGGTAGGGATAAATGCTATGCCTGTATGGCAAAAATGTTAAGGGTTCGCTCTCGTGTGTGGCAACAGATCCGTAGCTGGAAGGGGGGGCGCAATTGAAAAGCAGCACTAAAGCTACTAAGCAGTTTAAAGATTTGAGTTGCACTATTGCTTTTACCTATAACTTTTAGCACAACAATGGTGATTGTTCCTACAAATTAGGTTGTGTTATATGAATCATAATGCCCTCATTAAGAAATTACAGGATATACTAAAAGCCCAAATAGAACATCCAGCTGGAGGTCCAACACGTGCCATATCACTTTTGGTTTGACCAAAAGCAGGTTATATGATCACCTTCGATGCTGGGATAATTGATGATTAATATACTCTGGTGCTCATAAATGTCACAAGTAACAGATATTATCGAAATCTGAAACAAGAATTCTGGAAGGTTTATGCTTGCATACTACTTTCAGGTAATAAAAAGTGAGATTCATCATATACTATATCTTCAGTAAGAGAATAAACTGTTGAGAACACAGGCCTCGGAAAGCATTCACCTCATCATTTCTGGAATGCTTTCAAACAAGAAAACACAAAACTGATAGCATAAAGGTAAACCTTGTGCAAAGATGATAAACATCAACAGGAGGAAAATAACCTTCTGAGTCAGGTACAACTGGAACTGCAGAAGCTTTTGTGCTACGACACATGTCCTCAATCTGCAAAAAATCATATTACTAGATTAAGCAACTCCAAAAAATCTTATAAGTACGGGGAAATGCAAAGTGAAGAATCATTTCAAGGAAAAGACAAAAAGCTTGTATCTTGCTTTCATTATACTTCCCCTGCCAGAAACAGAAACAGCACCCTGGCCAACACTTGAGTTACCCAAATTAGGCTGTATATGCATAGTATTATTACCAACATTCTTGAAGTGGAAAGCATAATCTGCACTACGGTGAATAACCTTCTTTTGTACAAATTAGAAAAACTACACAGATGCTATTACACCAGAATCATAAGCGAGCTTAAGAATGAAAAGGATGAATATATCACCTGGCTCCAAACTTCTTCATTGGGAGCATTCTTGTCAGCAAGCAGAATAGAATAAGGCTTCTTCCGGCGCTCTTCAGCAACCTTTCCCCAATACTTTCCTGTAATGTTACAATGGCAAACTGAATTTACAGTACAAAAACAGAAGACAATCTCCAGGAAAGAATGAGGAAGTGAACAGTTGTTGAACTTTGACATGGGAAAACAACCTCAGAAATGATTTCACTCTCAATACAAAGATCAATAGCTTAAAATATATATATACACTAAGATATATGGTCTTCAGGAGTTTGCAGCATATGATATGCGTTAGCCATATCTCTCATGCTTGCGGTTGAGTAATATGCCCTTCAAGCACCCAAGAAGTTTCATCAGACGAGAGTTAACTCTGTATGATTTTAACAGGATGGTTATGTTTCATCAGAAGACAATAAACTATTGTAGTCCAAATATATGAGAAAGTTGATCATCATGGGAACTTGAATTGAAAGATGCAGAGGGCATGTTTACAAGTACCAAATCAGCAATATGATTTGACCACCAAAATAACAAGAAATCACCCTAGCTTAGATCATATGCAGAAAAAGGTGGAAATCACACAAGAAATCGTAGTTGATTAATTTTATAGTATGCCTGCTAAGTAAAATCAGAAAGATTACAAGATAAATCTCAAGAAAAGCATAGTCGGATAAGTACAGGAGTTTATTGAAAAAATAGGAAGAATACCTTTGATAAGATCACCCATCAAACTACGGACTGGACGATCATCACCAAGTCCTCCAGGAGCATTCAGTATCTCTTTACAAAGTGCTGACTTAGCACAACCAGGTATTCCTAAAAATCGGCAATTATGCTGCAGGTCAGAAAATACAAGAGTTGGAATGAAGGAAACTGGACAAACATCAGGCACATGATGATCCTTGTTCAGTTCAATATTGTTGGGGAAGGGGGAAGATAAGGAAAACACAAAAAAATCAAAGAATGATGCCGTTGCCAAGAGGAAACATGAGTAAATGCTTTACATGTATGCTTCTTTAATTTCTGCATGCACTCTAGGGTATAAAGGTTTCAAAAATTAGACGTAGGACAAACAATGCTAGGGTTACTATAACAGTGATGTTTTGTGTTGTTCTGCACCAGAATTATTTATGTTAGCTAGTTTCAAGTCAAAAAACTAAGATTAGGCTGAATTTATTTCAGAATGTGCATAACCTTTTTGTTGTAAGAAATGAAAACTTTTAAAGCTGGGCCTTAGTAAGTTTGCCAAATGGAAGCGGAGTGTCAAATTTAGTCACCTGATAGCAGTAATGCGAGTTTATCATATCTGATGGCAGCTAATACCTGAAAAAACTTGACCTTTTACTAATCAGCATCCTAATCATGTTTAGTGTCATCATCATTGTCATCTTCTTCTCTTCCCTTGCTTCCTTATAGGCCCTTCATCTTTCTCTAACTACCCCCTCCATTCTTCATTTCATTTCCTGTTTCTATTACGTGTCCAATTTTATTTCTGAAAGTTACAGCTGCAATCCACGGATTATTATAAGCTGCGTGTGGCAGGGTGCAGCAGAAATCTTATAAGAGAATCCCTAGCATGTTTCTACTACACAATTAGGCTGCACCTATACAGCCAAGCCTATGCAAAAAGATGATAAATGGAAAATCCTGATCAAAGAAGGTAAGCACAGGAAATTTATAAGTTGTCTGTAAACTATGGAATGCATCATGCCTAAGAAATTATTTAGAGTATTTAAAGGGAGATTTCTCCAAATAAAAATTTTCCTTAACATGCACCAAAACAAAGACTCCTGGTGTTGGAGAACATAAAAGACAGAGGGATTGATAGCATGTAAGATGAGTTGAACTTTAACATATAATCCTAACATGATAAACCGATCGATGTTTGGGAGAAAATAATGTATGTGGAAGTGCAGATCTCATGGAACAACCTTTTCGCCTCTTGATATGCCTCATGAGATAAATAAATTCAAGGAGTAAGATACCACAGGGACAGAGTTGACATTGGTTTCTTACACTTAAGTCTCCCACAAGAAATCTTCTAATGAAATCCCTCATTAGAACTTGTTTGCTGTGGTTTGGTATCTTAAACAGCTAAATTTCTTACACTTGTGATAATGTTCCAAATTCCCTATATAACTGGTTCAAGTGGACACCTCATTAGAACTCACCCCTTCAAAGACTCTATGCAGCTAATTTTCTTGAAAATGGCTATCAATAATCACAATGCTTGACACTTAATTCATTCTCAGCAGATCAAACAAGTGAAGTGAAATAATAGCATATAAGGAAGAGTGCAGGAGTCTAGCATAACTCCTACCAGGGAAGAAGACGATTAGCCCCTCGTCTTTCCTAATGGTTTCCTTCACTGTGGGAGTCAGACGTGAAGGTATTACATCTCTCACGGGCTCCAGGTCACCCTCTTCATCTCCTCCATCAACAATGGCCATGAAATCTTCAGCTCTAACCGAACTTCCAGCAGCTCCCACCAGAGCCCGATTTTGTGCACTGCGCTTTGCATACTGTTCAAGGAATGGTTCGGCTTCACTAAGGTATGTGGATGATGGAAGCTGCTTGTATCCATATTTTCTCCGTATAAACACAGCCCTTGACAGAGGCAAAAAAACAAATTAAATACAATATGACGACCTCAAAGCCAAAGGAATGCCAAGAGAAATCCAGAAATACCATTCATCCAGCATCTTGCTGAGTGCTCTTTGCTTTGCAGGTGATGTATTCCATTTCTGCATTTGCCTGGAATGGAAACAGAACAGTTATAGATACAGTAAGAGGACTGGGCATGCCACCATATTTGTTTAGAAGACAATACTTCTGATTAGTTTCAGTACACGTCTCCTTTATTAGATGAACTCGGAATGGAGCACATCATTAGAGGTACTGCATGGATTACAGCATCTTGAAATTTGGAAAAAAAATTGAAAGAAATAAGAAGTCCCTAAGAAACAGATGATGTAGTTCTCAATATCAATACAAAGTTGAATTGCTAGTGTAGATGCAAATGCTTACATGATACATCACAAAAAACTGGTCCTTAATTAGTCTCTCACGTGAATTTACCTGGATTTGGACATTAAATAACAATAATTGTGCTAAAAATATCTGGAGAAGTTTTCTATAACACTGAGACGAGAAGCAGAATACACTCAAGGCAATAAAACTAGTCAAACAAGGAAGACAAATTTGCATTCATCTATAGCATCTTCCAACATTTTTCAGTATTGCTGTCAAATAGCACACACACACACAATACCTTAAGACGGGAAAGTATCATATTATAGTTACCCCTTAAATGTGGTGCTATAGGAAACTAACCTCAGGTAGTAGGTCCTGTATGCAGCTTCACCTTGTTTAAAAAGGATGGGTAAGCCATTCCGAATCAAAAAGGTCCTTATCTGCATATTTTAAAAGTTGAAATTTAAGAATAAAACTAATCCATCCATCACTTGCTAATGAACCTCGTAGAGTGACAGGTCCCGAAACTGTCAGCAGGTGCAGTGTATGAGCTGATTATGAATCAATATAACCATCTATTCTTATTATGTGAGTATTGGATGCTTGATTTCAAGATTATTCCCTCTCTATTGTTTGTCTTCTGAGATTTATAGATCAGTAACCAAATATCATAAAGACAAAATAGATAGAAGATGAGTATCTAACTTAAAATCCAATATTTGAACAAGTACAAGAATATCATTACTCGCTTTCAGCTAAGTCATATAACCAAATACAAGTAATTAATCAGATCTCTTTCTCTACAACTGTTATGTTCATTACTCACTTTCAGCTGAGTTTTATCTCAGAAATCAGAGCTAGAATTAAAACCCAACTTCAGTCTGTCGACACCACAGCTGGAGTTTTTTAGTTCATCCCATTCATTTTTCATTTTTCAGCAAGTTGTTATTGTCTTGAGGAGAATAAGTCATATTAGCAGGTTATGCATTTTCTGGGGCAGCAAGCCTTTACTCCCAGTCACAGCTAAATTGCACCATTTGTTAAGGGATAAAAGTATGGCTTAAAATCATCCCTCGGCCACATAACTGTAGATAACATCTTAAACAGGAAAATAAAATTGATCTCATATATGACCAAAATAACTGAACAGTATATGACTGCGAGCCAACGCATCTCATACCTTATACGTCAGAAATTTCAACTTGATCATCAGGTTTGCATCTTCATCAGCTAAATCATCTTTTCCAGATTCACCATTTGCTCCACCAGTTTCTGGTAAAGCATTGGTTTCCTTGGATAACTCCCCAGTCCTCCCCTTATTAGCCTTGTATAAGTTTAGGTCGACAAAAAAACCTGGAAAAGCATGAAACACGTGTAAGCTGATTTCTGAAGTTGTTATCATATGTTAGCAACAAGGAAACAGTTCAGAAAAACCAAAATAAGTAAGTGATCAACAATAAGAAAGAATCAGATAATGGAGAGAGAAGCAAGGGAACAACTAATCCCTCCTCTCTCTCTCTATGGGGCGAAGTAATTAAGTGTTATGAGGTTCTGCTCAAAATGCCTTCTCTGTTTTAGCAAAACTTGCAACTAGGCCCTTCCTACTAGAGATCCCACCAGAGATTGTATGAAAACATGTTATACAATTTTCCCATTTTCCTTTAAACCTGACATAACCAAGCTGCTATACTGGAGCTCTTTCTTGTCCAATATTAAAGCAAGTGTACAGCATCAAAAGCCACCAACAAAGAAGACATTCTAGTGAGAATCACAGAGAAAAATCATTATAGATTTCACAGGGCAATAAAGAGTGCCAACAGAAAGGTTCAGTTATTTAGATGGCACATTCCAGTGCATGACTCTTCCAAATGAGCATAGTACAAAAATGCAATTTCATATTTTCATCAAACATAGTTTCTAAGAAATTGCATGATTCTAGAAAGTCATCAGAAATTTTGCTACCACTAGGAGAGTACGAGCATATTCATATGATAAGCCACTATTCTACAGAATATCAGCCCTTTATAAACAAAAGGAGAGAGATGCCATTCAGTCATTATCTTGACCAAATATCAGCTCAGTCGGAAACTTTTCACCTACAATAAGTAGATTCACAAGGAGAGAAATTCCATTCAGTCATTATCTTGACCAAATATAAGCTTAGGCAGATGATTTTCACCTACAATAACTAACTTCACAAGAGAATACTGGACCTAGTGGTAAAGTGACAAGCTACAACACTTTCTTATGGTAGCACACAACACCTTATCCTGTTTTCTCCAACAGAACAGACTCGTCATGTCCCTTTCAAGGCTTAATACCACAGAATTAAGAGTACCAGTGTATGTTGCAAACTGTTTGGCAAATGGATAGCCAAATTTTGGTCCACTAAGAGGATGCCCAAGGACGACTGCATGTCCTTGTTACAAATTTATGTCTATACAACGTGATGTAGTGGTAACAATATGGAAAACTATTATCGGCATCTCAAGATATATCACCTAAGATTATCAGCTGATACTTAACTAGTATTGGTGATCTATAACTGCCAGAACACATTGCCGAATGTCAGGAAACTAAATTAAGAAAAAAGGCACCAATATTAGATTTAAAAAAACAGACACACTTGATAACAAAATATCACCAACTAAATAACAAAAAACAAGTTCCAAACAAAAATATGAATTGCTATGCATTATATTGTAGATCTAATTCATCACCAGTTCTCAAGTTCAGACTATTATTTAAAATCATCAAAACCTTGAATTTTCCTAACACCAAAACTTTCCATCACAGGATCAGTACATCATGTCTTTCAGCCATTTGAAAGTCACATATCTCACTTGTTATTCATGACAAAATTGATAATCCTGCACTAGATGTGATCAGATGCAGCAATTTTCCTTTCGGTCATTTGGAAGATATGAAATAGTTGTCAATTAACTATAAAACAACATAATAACAAGTTCCCGCACTAGACATCATCATAAAAGCAGTGATTACGAAAGAGGTGAAACCTCAAGACAACAAAACTAATCCATCAAGAATAAGTACAAGACAAATGAGACCAAAAGGATTTGTTTTCAGTTTTAGCCAACAGATGGCCTGTCCCCGTTTTGGTATATACATGGTCTGTCGCTACCTGCTCTACTCAGCATCAGCTGACAATAAGTCTGCTGTTGGTTGTCAAATTGTCTCACGCTGTTGTAAGCCCTAAACAGTCCACCAATTTCAAAGATCTCCTTATTGAGGACATGTTAGATGGCTAGCTTGGGTCTGTAAAGCAATGCAGTACATGTTTTCATCACTCCATGGCAAAACATTGGGATATATAAGTCTAGGCAATTGGGGCAGCAATTAGCAATAGTCTGACAGTATCAAAACCATTGGGAGTACAACATAGTTGTGGAAAGTGTTAAAAGAGCAAATATTGCCTATATGTTGTCATTATTCATATTAAAGTGTGCTGCCATTATATGTCAACAAAAAAAGTAAATATGTCAACCAAAAGGTAAAGCAGTACACCAATACTGAAGTAGTTGTCAAAAGTGTTACACAAGCAAATATTGCCTATAAGTTGTCATCGTTTCATATCAAGGTGCTGCATTTATATGATGACAGAAAAAGTATATATGCCAATGAAAAGGTGAAGCAGCATATCAAATACTATCATAAAATACTGCAACAAGCAAGGCCCTGACTGTTGTACATTAGTTATATGGGAAACTCATAGGATGGTTAACAAGTGATACAATGCTCCACATGAGTTCTACATATACACTTTGAAGAACAATAAGTAATGAATACAGAGATACATTCTCCAGATTGACAAGTGAAATATATACCTCGATAAAGTGGCCATAATCCTGGATTGTACCTGCAATATACCATCTTTCTTAGTAAATAAACCACAGGCTAGGCACACTGGCATACAATGGCCAAATTTGTCTTATGTGGATAAACGAAGGCATTTATAATAGATATATAGATTTCATAATTGGACCTCATCTCTTTCTGATACCGTCTGAAAGCTGAATCACTGTGGACATGAATAACCATCTTAAAATGAAGATCATCACTTGTAACAGAGTTGATCTTGTGAAAGTTATGATAACACTTAAATGCAGCTGGGAAACGTTTCTCCCTCATCAGACGAACTATTTCCTGATGAAAAGATTAATAATGTTAACATCATTGAACTAGAAGACAATCATATATCAAGATACTAGAGAATACCAACATAAACAAACAACAAAATCCTACAAATTGCAGAAACTATCAATCCTCTCATCTAGCGAGGACAATACAATACATTGTTCGAAAGCTAACAAGGAAAAACATCAGCCAGCTGAGAGATAGTTGTGCCACTCCCCTACCCTCAGAATTGTCAAGTAAAAATGAAAAATGCAGCATTGGTCAAACAAATACTTAAAGGTAAGCATTTAACATTTCTAGATTTATCTTTGCAACTATCTCAATTTGAAAATCAGTAATACATTGAACAATGAGAATAGCCTACCTGTACTTTAGCAGTGGAAGAATCTGCAGGACGCGCTTGTAGAAATTTTGACAGTACAGATCGATCTGCATTTCTTGAACGAGAATCAGCACCCTCACTTCCAACCCAATCCAAGTAATTTGGGCAGAAGGAGGTACCAACACTCTCAAGAAGTGCCTTTATTTGCTGTAAATTATGCCCAAACAAAATAAAGAATATGAATAATTTCAAGTACAATTTCTAAACGAGTAAGTGTAAAAGTTGATATTTTACAGAAGAAATATCATAGTCACCTCCTTCTCATCAGTTCTATTTGCAGCACATATTTCCCGCAGACTGGATCCAAGATGCTGGTCAGCTGAAATACAATATGTAGATACTAAGTTTACAAAACCAAGAAATAATCAGACCAGCAGTAGGATAAGTATGTGGTATCACCATATATGTCAGAAAGGAGGGATAGAAAACATATAGGAAATTGGAAGCACCAAAGATATCACTCATGTTTGACAACCCATAATACGAAAGACAAAAAATAAGAATTTCCAATGCTCCAGATTGATGCCAACGACAATTGTTCTCTCATTGAACTAGGAACTATAAAAGCAGTTAATCATAACAAAAATTCTAAAAAATCTTGAACCCTCTGTTTTTTTATAAAGATTAGAGCAAATACAAATGTTGCTGTTATCAGGACAGATTAATACTATGGAGAAAATTCTTCCCAGAGTTCTTGGCATCAGGCTAATCATAACCAGTAAAACATCTTAACTCGTCCTTTTCTTTACAATTGCACCCAAGAAGATAACTGAAAGTTTAAATCCAATCTAAACCTTTCCACATGATACACAAAGCATTTTGTAAAAAAAGAGACAACAGCATTTCGAATCGCAAGTTGCACTCATGATATCCATCATACACTCTCCGAGTTTATAAATAAGAACATCGACAGACTCAATAAACAAGAGTTCCCTACCGATGAGAACTAAAACTGACAGCTCACCGAAGGGCGGTACAAAAGTTACTGGAAGGAGGTAGGACAAATAACCGATTCTTTAAGAGCTCAGATTCATGATACTTTTGGAACCTACTTGTCTAGTGTGTTTGGATTATGGCCTAAACAGTGAATATATGCTCATATTTTCGCCCTTCACTTTGGATTATGGCCCAAACAGAGAATGATGACATCACAAAAACTCGAATATCAAAGACTCTATTATATTTTCTGTAAATAAGAAGGGTAAATTGAATAAAATCAAGTTACCTCCCTCCAACGGTGGTGGAGGATAGTCCCTAAGAACCTGCTTCATATGTTCTGAGCTCTCATGGCTTACTACTCGAGCCACTAGACCTTCCAAGATTTCACCCTGCACCTTTATATGGTCTTTTGATCCTGCAGGTAAAATAAAGAAAGTCAGCTTTTACATGCAACTACTTCTCATAAAACATACATATGAAACATAAAGCAGCACTTGCTATATCTACCCTGGACGTTGAAGACAGGAATGAATGGGGGCAAAGAAACAAAAAGCAAAGCAAAAAATACCAGCTCCATACTAATATCTGATTCTAATTTATTAAGGAGGGGAAAATATGGGAATATTGTCAAGACTAGGGGTGCAAACCAGCTGAGCTCAACCCGAGACTGGCAGAATATCAGGCTCAAGTTCAAGTACACCATTTTGAGCTCGAGCTTGCGAACCGAGTTCGTTGCTCATTTTTTTATTTTCAACATTTTACTTTTTTCAATACAAATACATCATTATAAATATATAATAATAAATATTAATTACAAAAAGTGTTTTGTGATTGTGTTAAAAACCATATGCTACAATAATTTGATCTTATGAATATATACTTCATAATATCTTTACTATAAATCTGATATTAGTTTGGTAGTCACATAAGTAGAAAAAGTATAGAAAATATACATCAAATTACCTAAATCCTTATACATAGTTCTGTATAGTTATATATTTACCAAATAAAAAATATTAATAAATTATTAAAAGAATTCAACAAATACTCATAGTACGCCATTTTGAAACATATTTGTCCAGATATTTTTTTTTCGATTGAATTATATAATATATTGATTTTAATAAAATGGATAAGCATAAGCTATTTTTTAAAACTAAAATGAGAATGATCATTAAAATACATTTTTAAAATATGATGATCGAAAATTTAAATTTTTATATCTTTCGATTATACAAAAATAAAAGAAGAATTTTTTAAACCACGCAGTAATCGATCTCAATTTAGACATACATATAATGCAATATCAATGAAAATAAGTGAAATTGTTCAACCATCATTATTCTTATTATCTTTAGATTAATTCATGGCGATCACCAAATCTCAATATAAGTTTATAAACAATAAAACAGAAATATCACATATTACGTATCCTGAGACAATATATGCTCACAAATAGATAAAAAAATTATAAGTTAATTGTTAGAACTTGATGAAGCCACGGAACACTGAACATCGGGGGTGTCAAGGGCCACAGGCTTGATTAAGAGTCACACCAAAAGCTAGTGACACGATTACGCGAAAAAGGATGAGAAATAGCAAGAGTGGTATAAGAGGCGAAGGTGGTTTGGGTATATATTAATACAAAAAACTGTGCAGTACACAATTGAATACTGAAGACATATTTTATATAATTTTGAAAAAGAAAATCTTAAAAGGATGAATTGCCCCCTCAGCATTTTTCATAAAGTGGAAGCGCCAGGACATAGTAGGAAAAGATTCTGAATAGAAGAAGATGCATTAGTGGCAATGATAGATGATAAAAGTTTTTTAATAGCCTAGCTTGGCAATGGTGAAATCAGCAGAGTACATCAAATAGAAAATAACACTCTTAACAACCAAACCACATAAAATTCACTCAAAGTAATAATAGGACCATAGTCAGCTAAAACTACATGATTATTTGATAGAAAAATAATGGCTTTAAATAGTTAGGAGAAGTCCCATTTTCAATCTGAATAAATCTTACCAGGTATAGATATATCTGCAATTTCATCAAGTGCCTTACATACAGATGTCGCTGTTCCCTCTTCACAAAGTGCATCATAAGCAGCAAAAAATGATGTTACCGACTTTCTGAAAATGAAGACACCATACAAATGCATAAGAATTTAGGTCTTAATTTTTCAGTAGAGCAAGGACAAAGGTAACAATAAACTCAACAATTTAAACAAAATTGCATTCAATTTCTTGAAGCGCTACATGAAGTACTTGTTCGGACATTTACAAAGAATAGATGCAACAATGGTATTAAACCCACCCCATATATAGGAATATAGGAAGTAAAAAAAGCACCAAAAGATAACTAGTTTTTCCATTCATGAACACCTACTTTGTATCCAATGGCTATATTTCAAAACAATATTTTATTACTATTACATCCTTTTGACTTTATATATATTATAGTTACCCCTTTCAAGCACAAAATATTACTAGGGGATGTTGGACGAGGGTTAAAATGGAAAATTGACGTGAGCATTTTCCGTCTAAACCACAGAAGGAGTTAGTTGTAAACGGAAAACTTTTGGAGAAGGTGTGAGTATAATTTTGAAACTTCTTTGGGGGAATTGTTATTTCACATTTAGAGAGAGGGTATAAGTGTAATTAACCACTATTAACTTCATAGGATCTCAGCCTCAATGCTAAGTCTAGAACTATCTCCACTAGCTTACAAACTACCTGGACTCCTCCCGTACTACATGTTTTCAATTACATCTACATTGAGTTGCTAAGAAAGTAACTAGAGGACATCTTACACCATTGTACATGTATACACATTTATAATATAGTTATTTATAGCCAATAACGATGGCTCTAGTACTTCAAACAGAAAAGAAAAGTCAGCATCATGAACAAAAGTAGATAAACTTGTGAACAAAAGGGTTTAAAGAACTTGAAAAGATCTTGCACCACAATCATTTTACAATAGACTTTAGGAAAGAGTACAGAAGGCGTAACAGAACAAATCCACCCAGCTTAACTTATCTTCTTTCTATTTTCTTCTTTAATGGTGGTTCTTTCACGATTCTATTGTCGGTGAATGATTATTCCAATAAGTTTGCACTTAAAAAACGATTAACCGGACAAAATTAAAAAATACAATGGTAACCATACAACTTTATTTTAGCTCAACGTTACTACCAGATTTTGAAATTGCTTTGGCTTCTAAACTTTGGATAAGTCCTGCTGTTCTTCTCAAACATGGATAGGGAAAACCTTGGGATCATATAGGATAATTTACTTCAGAATAGGAAAAGGAAATGGAAATCCTACAAATTGGATACTCGTGTGTCCATGGGATACATCCTATTTGGAAATATAAATTAGTGCAAATGGTCGACAATGACAACACTGCAGCATGTAAACTATGATTTAACCAAATTTGTTGAAACCATTAGTTAGCAGGCGAAACTATGGTCATGAGCCATTAGTTAGCAGGCGAAACCTAGACCAAATTCAAAAGAATTAGACCGGCCTTAATTCTGCACGAAAGGAGTAGCCTTATTTCTTTGTCCAACCAGGGGCATTTTGGCATCTAAGTCTCATTTTAGTGGATCAAACTCATCCTGTTAGTAATCTAAACCCAAAAGTACCATATCAACAATTCCCAAGCAAGAACAGGCACTTCACTATATGAACAGATAAAAATTTAAGGGAAACCAGTCGGTCATCGACTAACAAGCTTCCAAATCAAACTCATGGTGCAATCTCAGGAAACAAAATCACTTCATTACATTAATACACCAAAAATCACCTTGTTGAGAACAACCACACATGATTTGTTGGTAGGCGCCATTTTCTACAAAATGCGATAACATCAGGAGTTGAATAAAATTTTGGTTTTCCACATCCCAACTCAGTTACTGCAGTCACAACCACTGCCAAACATAGAAAAAAGTATCAGCCGAGGCACACACAACCAAAATTCATGCATAAATTTGAAAACAATTTACGACAAAATATTCCATTCCTAGTTTCAGGTAATTTCCAACATATAAAATGAAGAACGCTAAACAATGACGCATTCTTAATTGTGTAATTCCCACAATGTGAACTAAAAGTCAATTTTCTATACTTCTGAAAGAGAGAGCACTGAAAGGAATAAAACAGACAGTTAATAGAGCCCAAAGACAACAAATCTTTCAATGATGTAAGCATGTCAAGGAAAATACCAGAAAACTGGCATATTTGATAAGTTGATTCTTAAGCACTTAAGATAAGTGTTTAAATACTAGTTAAAATATCCACTCTCATGGGATATTTATGTAAAGTGAATATGATCATAAAGTACATCTTTTTCTGCCTCACCATAATCTTCACGAGGACGTTGCCCATGGTCTCCTAATACAGCAGTAACCAGCTCCATTGATATGCACATGCGGTTCCGCTGAGTAGACCAAAAGGTTAATGTTCATTTTGAGATCGCAAGAAAAACCAGTGAAGGAACACGGAGCATACAAAATCCACATGTTTGTGTAGAAATCTTTGCATATACTCGTATACTTCGAGCATAGTTAGGAAGTATTCGGTTTTCAATACCAAAAAGTTCTGTAGACCATGATAGATAAGAGGATATCTTCATTGGACATAAAGATAAAACGAATAAAGATCCATACAGCTACAGAAAATGATGACAACTCATATTCTCTCAACTTCACTCCATAACCTCCAACCAAGTTCAAAGTTTCAACTTCACCACTATTAGGCAAATAGAAAAATTCCAAGCCTGCATCAAGAATCTTCTCAATGTTGTAGCAGTCTCCACTATTAAAATGACCAGATCAGATTTACCTCGAGGAACTCGTTGAACTCAGCCTGCTTCTTGCTGGCTTCTGGACCCCAAGCTTCACGGAACATGCGTCCAAGTACGAAGACACCGACAGCAGTGTAGCTGCAGGTACGTGCATGTTGCTCAGAAAACTTCAGCAAAACATAAGGAAATGCAGCAAGTGCAATTAGGAGAATATGCACCCATCTCACAGCTCAAATCACCTAATTGTTAAGCACAAGTTAAACTCAGACTTATTGCATGGTTAAAGAGTTTCAGGCGGGCCCACTTGAAGCAACTAGATAATCTGAGACATGAGCAACATGACCAAGAGTTACTAACTTGTCATGTTGGAATGCAAGGCTTGTGGTTCTTCATTCCTTTCGGGCTTAGGCGCCCTTTGTTGTTCGAGGTAGAGCTTGAATATTAAATTACAGTTTAACTTTTTCACATCCAATGGAACTTTTATCTTCTTGGGCGTATTTTCCTTTTAGGATGGGTGGGGGTTGTCTTTCGCATTCTAACTGGGTTCTCAGAACCAATGTTCTAATACACAAGAAGCATTACTTGAAGCAGCTGTTGGCAGAATTAATACGGAATCTGCTAATAGTAGTTCAGAAAGAATTTCCAGTTAGAATCACCTTGTCAGACTACTGTCATGGTCCAGGAACTGGAATCACTAAGGAGTCGGGCATTCATAACTAAGTTCACAATTCAAAGAGTTCTGTTACTTTTATTTATCTACATGTGCATGGGAAAATGGGATTCATTATAGTGGAAAACAGTAGCCCAGATTCCTTCCATAAACTGGTTAGTAATATTGAGTTAATGTTAAATTTCTTGCTACTGTCAAAAGAGAAAAACTCCCCTATGACTGTACCAGTTTAGATAAATCAGTACTTAGCAGTCAACAGTGAAATTTCATAATCATTGCAAAAGCCAAGTGTAATGAGCAACAACACGGAATACTACAAAAGTTTGCATCATCACACAACTCCATGATCAGAGAGAATGGCAAAAGAGAAAGTGAAGGACAGCAAGGACCATCAAACAATGGGCTTACATATTGCCAAAGCTATTCTTGGCATATGCTCCTCCCTCATGTCCAGCGTACATGAAAAGTGACCCAGAGTGCTTGAGCGAAACCTGAAGAATTGTCAAAGTTACTAAGAGTCCTAAAATGAATATGGTGAAGCCAAAAAAGGAGTCGGATATTGTACATAAACAACTAATTGGGTGATAGCAAACAGAGGGACAGGAAGATGCAAAACAATATTAAATTAACCAAAAATTGGTCTGTAATGATCTGCAATGAAAAGCTTGCAGAGGAAGGTAATTGTCCCACCTCCAATGTAGCTAAGCCTTTGGAAACCACCTCTATCATCCTTGTCCTGACCTGTGACATTTAAAGAAGTTGCACATGTAATTTTGGCCCTCGAATATGGTTGTATCAAGATATTAACTTCCACTTCTGGTGAATTAAGTTACAGGATGACCCATGTTATACTAATAACACAAGGCATTTAAATAGAAACTTTCACTTGAAACAATGAATAAATCTCAATGTCAACAGATCACCTCAAACTTGTCACCAAGCTACTATACTCTGCATCTTGTTTTATCTGGATAACCAAAAGAAAAGATGAGATATCTTACCTCTTGATCAGTCTTCTCGTTTTCAAATTTTGGATAAAAAGTCGCTCTAACTCGGGCAAGTGAATATGTTGAGTTGTCCACGATGAAGTTATCCAACAATTTACCACTAAACAGCTTACTCAAAATAGGATTTGGTTTCCCATTGGATTCCGACCGGATTCCATTCCCCAAGGCTGTCGTTTGATCAACTGGAGCTGTACTGGTTTCTACAGCTGTACCTCCAGTCACTGTTCCATATGCCTTAGGTTTCCATTGAGCTTTTTGTTCGTGAACATGTCCATGATTTGATACGCCCAAGCTCCCGAACTGTATGGATGGTGCTGAAACAGGAGACTGCACTTTGCTTTCTGCAACACTCAGTGTATTAAGCCTGTCAGTTACAGCTTCAGTAGTTGCATTTGAGAAAGCCTCCGACACCGATGTCGGTGTAGATGGCGTATTGAATTTCGGCTTCTCTACCCATCTTGGTCCAATGGAACCTCCCCGTCGCTGAATTTCAAAATATAAATCCAATAACCACTGGCACGGCTTAGTGGGAAGAGACAACCAGCTAAGACTAGAGAGCAATTTCAAGCAAAATATACTTAAAGCAAGATGACTTGCAAGGACTAAGTTCAGTAAAGGTTAGTCGGGTACACCAGAAACAAGAATGTAAGACGCAGTGGAAATATTAATCAGATTGCCCACCTTCTCAAGCCCCCAACAATTCAGACGTACCACATACAAAAGGTAAAAAATATTGGAAACAAATTCCAAACTCCTGCATTGATGAGACTGCCGATTTCAGACCAATCCAACAGCAAATCACTGACCAAAAAGCTTAAGATAACACAACACTCTAATTATTAACCGAACATCACAGACAATAAAGAATCACCTAATAATCATCAACACCAGCACTCGTGACATCCCTTTGCCAGCGCAAAACGATCCTCCACCGGTTGCGGAAAAAATAAAAAAGTATCCAACAATAACAAATCAAAAGCAGAACATCCACGTACGACAACACCACGAATTTCACAAAACAATATATGCTACAACATTCAAACACCCATGCCCCCAATCCTTCACACCAAAACTCACACACACAGTAGATTACCTGGTTGCGGGGCATGGTCGAGTGTGAAACAGACGAGTGACTGAGTGTGACTGGGAAAGGGCGAAAGCAAAAGAACCTTCTGGAAGAATAGGGCGAGCGAGAACACAAAGTATGAGCTAAGCCGCAGAGGGTTCTCTGCGAAACCGACATTCAACAGAAGAGCAATGGAGAAAAGGATATCTATATATAGAAAGAGATAGAGAGAAATGGACGGAATCAAACAGGGATGGGGGGAGGGCTTCGGCGTAATTTACAAATCACACCGCCTCGCTTAGATATGATGATCTTTCGCGGACCGAATCGCGAGTTTGAATAATCGACGAATCAAAAGTCCATGGCATGCAGAGGTGAGGGAGCAACTGACGGGCTCTGTTGTGGAGTTTCTGCTTCTCTACTCTGTTGGCCTCTCCATCGAACGACGTGTGCACAAATTAGAAATGCCGGATTTTTCGCAAGGTTCATAATTAAAATTTTCTAATAGTCCGCCATCTATTTATTTATTTATTTAAATTAACTTATCATCTTAATTTTATAAAATATGTACTTTATTATATATAATTATTTTTTAATTAAAAAAAATATCACATGCATTGTATTTATAAAAAACAATATGAATAAAATATTATATCTATAGTGCATTTAATGTTTTTTCCAACAAAAAAAATTATAATTTATTGTAAAAAATTATATAATAAAATATAAAAATAATAGAATTTGGGTAGCAAAAAATAATTTACAGAAAATTTTATAAAAATATAATATTTTATATATATAATGGTGGATGTGGCATATAAAACAAATTAAATAATAGAAAATATAACGATTAGGAGTAATTATACTCCGCTCCCTTGAGATTTAGTGAAATTACATGTGAACTTTCTGTGTTTTTTTGACAAAATTATATCTAACATCTTTATGGTTTGCTTCTACCTAATAAATAAGTCAGTATGTTAGTCAAAATTTATTATTTTATTTAAATTTAAAATATTATAATAAAAAATAATAATAATAAAAGTGTATTAGATGTAAAATAAAGCTAAATTATGTAAGTTTTTAGGCAAAGTTAAACAATTATCTACTTATTTAATTAAATTTAAATAAAATCTAAAAAAGAAATTCATTGAATAGTTTTTGGTAAAAATAAGTTAAACAATCATGTAATTCCTAATATGTCCATTTTATTATATTTAAATTAGTATCCCCTACCCAAGCACCATGAAATTATATTTATTAATAAATAAATAAATATTTAAAATTTTAAAGTATAAAATAAATAATAATTTAAAAGTTAAATTGACATAATTAATGAGTAACAAAAGTATTTGGAACATAAAAATAAATTGAACTTATTCTACTAACAAAATTTATAGTCTGCATTTCATATCCGCTTGTAGTTGATGAGTAAATAGTGTAATTTGAAAAGGTTGAAGGATGAATTTACAATTCTAACAAATTGTAAAGTTAAAATATGGAATTGATATAATTACAGAATTAAAATGCAATGTCGCAAAATCAGAATGATGCGTGTATTATTTACCTGGCGTTCTTTCTTGCCTATGGAATATCAAACTTTGGATCCAACTTTGCAATGGTGGTGGCGGGTAGGCGGAACTTCTTGGTATATATAATATATGCATAGGAAGAGGCAGCATACTCCGATCCAATAACAAACTGATACTTATGATAGTACAAAGGGTTGGGATGGATTAAACTGGACTAATTGAAGGTAATACTAACCATTTTGTGCTAAATCGTTAATAATTTTAATATTTTCGCAAAGAGGTATAATGTCTCGTTCAAAAGGTCAATACAGTGACCAAATATTTATGCTCGAAAAGATTTTAACCAAACAAAACTCGAGTTGAACTTGAATATCTTAATTCTTTTTGGTAATTGACCCGTACTTGAGAGCTTATCGAAAGAAAGTAAAAATCTAAATAATTTTGATAACTTTCATATGCCCCCACCCAAAAAAAAGGAAAAAGAAAAATAGAGAGCAGTAAATACTAGTATTAAGAAATTCTTTTTGATTGATGAACAAAAAACGCACACATACAGTCTTTGAATGCAATTCATTTTTTCCCCACAAGCACACAGACCAAGAGTAAATTATCTTCTAACTCTCAGTATAAGACCTCCTCCCACGCCTACCTACTCCATCCCCACATGAACATCATCAACATTCAACAACATAATCATCATCCTGGTAGTACTGTATCTTTAGACCCTTAACCTTCTTTACATTTGGTTAAGGGTCTCCAAGATTGTGCCAGACGAGCTCCTCCTCCACGTCAATTTCCTTCACCCTTCATTCAGAAGCTCCAAATTCACAGAAAAACTTATTTAAGACAAATTCACAGCACACAAATATAGGAACTCAGACAACTGCAATTGTCTGGTTTTTCAACAACCTATTCATAATAAACTCATGCAGGACATGATGCAGCTACTTTAATTCCATTGAGCAAATCAGAGTCCATCTGCCCCATAGAAATTCGGTTACTCAAGTTGTCCAGACAGTTGCTGCACATAACCCAAAAACTCCCTTAGCTCCTTCAGGATTATAAGCTTGACTTCCTAATCCACACTTTTTATCCTCTTTATGCTCTGTAATCCGTTTCAAAGCATCAGTAATGAGTTACTCAAAGCATCTATCAAATCATAATTGTACAATCATTCCCACAACTACTGATTCAACAATGCAAAGCAGCAGAAAAACTACCCAAAAAGAATGGACAAGAATTTCCAGGATATGTCACAGAGCACCATATCTCCATTTTTACTTATTATATCATAGCATATCTCAACTGCAAACTCCTGGAAAATCTGTTAGACTAACCATAAAGCTATCTTGGCTTTATGGCAATCTAACTTTCAATTGTAATTTAAGTGATATATATATATATATATGAGAATCATAGCTCATAATTTTTAAAGTCGAAAGATACAGTTGGGTAGGCTTTAGATAAGAAAGTATTGCATGATAAAAAACTTAGATGGCGACAAAGGTAGAAGTTTTCAAAACAGTAAACCATATGAAGCTGAGAAGATCATGAATACCCTATACAAAAATCATGAACATAATCAGCAAAGTAAGAGGTCTTTAAGCCATCTATTGTTCACATACTAAACATTGCCTTAGGAAAAGTACCATAACCAGTGCAATGCTACGGTCCTATAGTTTTCTATCAGCTGTGAAACCTCAATAATTCTGGCATTATTACACAAGCTTGATTACAAACTTCAAGTGAAATGCAAATTGTGCATAGCATTTGTGCATTCTGAGAGATGGAAATATACGGGATGCAACCAAAAAATATGTGGAAAACAAAATTAGTTCAGCAGCAAATAATTAAGCCAAACCTTTGAACATATAACCAACAAAAACCCGGGCAGAAATAGAGACTCACTTGTATGTAATCACAAGGGTCAGAGCTGTTTAACAACTGAACAATGTCACCGTTCATGATTAAAGGTATCTAACAATTTTCTGATCACCTTTGCCTGTGACTATTTTGGCAATTAGGTCAATTGAAAGGAGTAACAACTCCAAGAATTAGTAAACCTTGACGAACTTGAGGCATTTAAACAGATCAATACTCAAGCATTCACCTGAGTTTGCCTAGCAACTTCAGGGACTGAATCAAGCCCACCCTTCTTATTGCCATGAAATGACTCCTTGTATTCTTTCAAATACGAAAGGATATCCCAATAACCCATCAACACTCAAGCATTCACCTCGACTTGCCTTGCTCTTTCTTCAGGAATCAATGATCCAAGCCCATTGTTCTTACTGGCATGCCTAGGAGCCTCATATCCTTTAAAGTACAGAGGATTGGATGTCAAAACCCTGAGTTCAGAATGTTCATTGATCTCCAAAACCTCTGGAAATTTATCACCACATAACTTAGACATTCCCACATCAACCCTTATTGCACGGTTGCCACAAATAGCATTAATACCATCAGACTGAATTGTATGCCCCATGATCATCCTCTTCACCCCAGGAATAGTCTCAAGCACGTGCTCAAGCATCGAACAATCACAGTCCTTGGCCAACTCATGCGAGAAGCTTCTCAGCCAAACAATGGAGTTCCTTCCCCTCACCAACTGATTGGCTACCTTCTCCTTCACCCCGCGAATCCAATCCCTAACCTCCTCATTCACACGTTCCAAGCCATAAAGAACGTGTTTCTGCAACAACCCACCATGAGCAAAAACTGAGTCCCCCACTACAACAACTGTCTGGTTTTTCGACAAGAATCTATTTGCAATCAAGCCACTAGGCCTCAGAGCAGCAAAACGAGCCCTAGCTCCATTCTGAAACTCCTTATTAATCCTCGGAAACTCATCAGGCACGCCATCAAATAAATCCTTAACCACAACATTTTCATCCATCCCATCACACCTCTTCTTCATAGAATTCCCAACACATTGCCACACTCCCCAATTCTCGAACTCCCTGAGACCCTCCGGGGTCACATACCGGAAGTCCCCATCCACATTCATGATTTCATGATTCCCATTCATGGTAATAACCAGACCACCAGATTTGGCAGCCTCCCTCTTCAATTTCTCGAAGAAATACAGCAACTTAATCTCATCTCCCCCTCGATCAAAAATATCACCAACCTGAACAACGGTGGTGGAGCCGCCAGACCAGCGATCCTCTGGACCGATCAAACCGGCGAGCCTCAAGGCCTTCTTGGCCTTGGGAAGGTCTCCGTGGAGGTCACCGATGGCAATGAGACGTGTGGGCTGATCAAATACAGTTTGCAACGGACTATTACTGTCCTTAATCGGGTCCGGGTCTGGAGGCAAGAAAAGGCCGCCGCTGACGGAGAAATCGACGAAAGTGTCAATGAAGGAGGAAACGAGGGAAGGGACAGTTCCGCAGTCGACAGCCGAGTTGCTGCTGCTTGGAGGCTCCGTATTTGCCATTTTTCTACTTCTTCACCCGTATTACTTGTCAGAATTTCTGCAGCGGAGGTGTATTTCGGAGGTTTCGGCAAATGGGGGAGGAGTGACGAGGAAGAAGGGAGCTGGGATTTTGTTCTTGATTTGCTGTGCAAACCATCTTCCAACAAGGGAAATATCTTAGACTTTTCAATTGAAAAATATTTTTAAAAAAATTTCACAATGGGTTAATGGCATTTTACCTAATGGGGAACGGCAAATGAGTAAAAAACTATCTAAATAAAAGAAAATAGGTACCCACCTTTTGAATAAAAAGTTGTGTTCGTATTTATTTTTAGCACTAGTTGTCGTGACACTTAGTTTTTGTATGTATATAATAAATAATATTTTATATTTTAAAATATATTATAAATAAAAAAATTATATATAAATCAATAAATCATATTTTATTTTTAAAAAGAAAAGAAATAAACAAAGAGAAGAAAAAGAGAAAATAAACTAATGAGTATTATAGGCATAATAATAAAATTAATGTTATGATGTTATAACTGCCGTTTGTGATATCAAAAGATATTCTTTTTATATAGTATAGGTGATAATTGTCATTATATATATATATATAACATTTATTGTGTTGATGGCAAAGGAAGAATGTAATTTAGTATGTAGGGTTTTAAATAAATAAGTAGAGGTAAGACAAGAATTAGCATACAAAAAATGAATTACTAATTACACTGTAGAGGAGTGAATTGCATAAGAAGTAAATAGTATTGGTTCACTGAAATGATTTTTTCATTTCGTTGTCCTTGTTTTGTGCACGCGCATAACAAAGTTAGGATGGTGGTAGACAATTTTTTGGAGGAAGGTTAATGATTCCTCCATAGCTAATAAACGTGTAGAATATGAATCTATGGTATGCATGATTAAAGAGCCCTTATATGCTGTCTTTGGCCTTGTTTATTACTCTCCTTCTGACTGATTCCACCAATGTGTACATTGTTATTGTGTTGCATGTATAACTGAAAGCTCTTATGTTGTTGTCTTTGGTAGACAAAAAACATAATCAGCTCTTCTATGACTAGCAAAATATAAAAACAATGTTGAAATCATTAGAACAAACTAAATTGCCGCCATTTAGGGGGAAATGTGTTTGGTTTCAAAAATTTTTAGGAAATGTTTTCAGACAACAGCCTTATTTTCGAACCTGAATCATGGTCTGCCGCAGTCCATTATCCAGAGGCATAAACCTGTTATTATTTCTGCAACAAACTTGATTTCTAAAAATGAAATGTTGAATCAATATGCCGTTGAATCTGCCTCTCCTGCTCCAACTGCTCCAGCTATGCAGCTTTCAATGTAGTTGTTCCATCATTGCCAGTACCAACGTGCCGTCAGCATCTGCAACACCCAGGGATGCCCAGCTGCCCATGTCTCCTGATGAAAATATTCAACCAAAAGGCAAGTACATGGATGACACGAACTCTGTATCTAGCCAGGAAAAAGGGGGAGAAGTTGTCCTGGATATCCAGTGAGCATTGGGCCGGGATGCTACTGGAATGGGCAGGCAAGAGTTTCCAGGTGGTGAGTCTGAAGAACAAGGCGATCTGTCGATCAAACATACCAACTGCAACACCAGTATACAGGGGTGGTTCGGTTTCAAATTAGTAAGTAAAACATATTATTGATTCTTTTACTTTGAGTTCATACATTTTAAACTGTTTCTTGCACAAATTGTGATAGGATGGGAGACCACCTACTTATGTTGAGCTGTTTGAGAGAGGCTGGAAAAAAGAAACGTGAAACATGGGGATAGAGAAGTTCAGCTGCGATAGCGTTCCTTCTCCATCAAGTCTGTTTGCTTGTTCGACTAATAACTTTGATCAGTCCTGTATTCCACCTTATGCTTCTGACCAGGATGAGAGCTTCATAACGAGATTATTGCCTCTACATTCGGGAAAAAAGCTACTTTTCGGTCTTGTTAGTTGTTTGGGCTTTCTTGTAAATGAATACAACTTCATTTTGAATTATTTTTATTTTCACTATAATTAGCTTAATCAAAATTTGACATTGTTGTATTGCACATGTAGAGTTGATACTAGTGTTTTTTAAATTATTCTAATGAGTTAAAACTATTAAATTAGTCTTGCAATTTTATATTTTTCATTTTTTAAATTCTATTCTTACATCATTTTATATTATTATTACTATACTATATAAAATAAACTAAATTACTGTGACTAATTAATGAGAATGTATTCTATTTTATAGTAGCAATATTCTATAAGAGTCTCATATTTTAGTGAAATAATTACTGTTCAGAAAGGAATTTCATCACTACAGTAACACTAAAATCATATCCTACAATCGTATAAAATGTCTACCCTCACCAATAATACTATGTATCAAATGTTGGATTCTTCCAACTTAGATAATGACACAATACAGTTCATTAATTTGCACTGCCTCCACATAACTTGATATCCAAAGATAAATATATGGGTGTAAGGCCTAAATTTATTAAAAAATAATAAATATGTACAGTATATCATTTATTACCTTTTTTGAAATAAAAATATTTCTATAACTTTGATTTTAATTATTATCACATATCAAATTATGCTCTTAGAATATAAATTATTTACGAGATATTTATAACTTACTCATTAATATAATTCTCACATCGATGGACTGATTAATTGAATCTACAGCCGTTGTTTTATTGGAGCAGAGACAAAAATGTTTGACGGCTAGACAAGGGGCAGTGGACATGTTAGTTATTAGTGCAATGAGGCAAGCTGTGTGTGTGTATAGCTGCTGAAATAAAAGCATGTTCATGTCGAAAAAATGGGGAAACAAACACAACCCACATGATCATTTGGACTCCGACAGAGCTGGATTTGCACCCCCCATGTCCACGTGCGCTGTATGATTCTTGTTTTTTTGGTTATTTTCTTTTAATTAGTAAGTTAATAAGTGAATCTTAGAAACTAAAATGTGTATTCTCAGAGATGAATATATAGTCTAATGCGAGAAATTTGCAATAATCATTGATTGTAAAAAGATGAAACATAAGTTGAGCAAAGTCAAATGGAAGTTGATTGAGAGAGCCGCAAACAAACAATCCATGTTAACTCCACATCCTTTATTATTGACCCTTAATTTGTCTCATGGATTTTTTTGTGTAGTTTTGGTTGCTCACCATCGATTTTATTAGTACTGATTTATATATGTATCAAGCTATTGAATAGTTAAGAATTTTAGACACGAGATTTTATTGAATAGACAATATCTTGTTCGTTTATAGTTACAACTCAAATTCTTGATATGAATTTTGAGTAAAATTTTTAAGAATAGTCATACATAAGGATATTTTTGCATTCTAGTCAAAGAAATAAGTCAAAAAAAAAAAACAAGGATTTTGTCTATCGACCTAATTATTATTGTATAAGAAAGTGATAGAATGATATAACGAATAGAAAATTAAGATCGTCTTTCTTTTTTTCTATTCAGCTAAGACTTGCTTCACTTCACTTTTAATTTTTAATATTTATATTGTTAATTCAAATCATTTTATTTTTATAATTTTTTTGCATAAAACTGAAAATATATATATATTGTAAATCTTGAGAATGAATGTTAATATATATATATATATATTTATTTATTTATATTAAGTATTGTTTCTAAAAATTATGATTGAAATAGAATTTCCAAACAATAGTATTTATCAATTCAAGAAATAATTATCTTGTGCCTCTAAAATAAATGGAAATTGGGAGGGATCGATTCGTTGAAAAAGATTAATGTGTGATATGATAGAAAACATTAATTAAAAAAAAAGTTAGGTAACCAGAAAGATGTCTCAAGTTTGAACCAAAGGCAAGTTATGGGACATAGAGAGTGACATCTCGTCTTTTTAGATGATAAGAATAAGATAACACTCACCAATTAAAATTTCTATTTTAAATATTATTATATTTTTTATTTTATTTGATATATAAAATTTATTTTATTTGGAAAAAAATATATATCAAATAAGATACAAAATAAAATAAAATAAAATTTGTTATAGAAAATTCAATCTGCACCACTTAGTCTCATCTCTGCCTCTCTAACACAATGATTAGAAATACAATATAACAACTAAAACCATACTCCATCTATTGATCTTCTTATTATACTATATATATATTATATTAATTACGATATCTGAATCACTTAGGATGTGCATAAATACTCGATATTTCTCCTCTTCTTATAACTAGGAGAATGAAATGTATGGGTATCAAATCAAACTCAAGTCAAACAATAAGAATTCGAGAAACTAAACAATAATAAAATCTTCGAATTGTCAATACATGTCGACAATACGATCTTAAAACGAGCATCATGTCCAGAGGGGCTCCCAGAGAAGTTCAAAATTGTTTTCTTCGAGGAAGCTAGTGTTGCTCTGGTAACTATGGGGACTACTGTTGAAATCGTCAAACGACTGTTGGTCGTGTTGGGGCAACGTTTGGGACGACTGTGCCATTTCGTCACAAATGAGGGCCATGAGATGGGCGTTTTGTGTTTGCATGTTGGCAATCTGTGCCTGTGCCTTGGCGAGTTGTTGTTGGAGTTCATTCACTTGGTTTTGGAGTTGGCAGATTGCACCGGCACAGCCGTAGACAGGGTCTCGTAGCCTTGCGTTGGCCTCGTACACCATGCTGCTCACTGCATCAGCCCTTTGTGCCTCTGGGAGTTCCTGAAGAGTATTGAATAAGAAACATTAATAATTCTTAATTTTTATAAAGTCCCGGCTAGAATAATATCTATAAATATACTTAATTTTTTCAAATTTTTAATTTTAAAAAATTAAATAATTAAAAAAAGATATAGAATATGATCTTATGAGTTAGATGAGAGTAGGAAGCAAGGGTAGGGTGGGATGCAAAGCTGAGTTAGTTGGATTTGAGGGCTTATCAAAATCCAGAGCATTAAGTGATTTATGAAATGAGGATGATGAGTGAGAGCAGTTATTACATTGTCCTTCTGCAGTTGTACATAATCAATAACGTCAATCAATTAATATACCTGCAACAACTTGATTATATTGCTGGCGCCAAACACACGATGAGCGGTGGTGAACTTGAGTGGATCAGTGGGAGGAAAGTAAGGAGCCAAGACGCATTTCTCCACGCATCGTCGCCGTAGAATCTTACAGGCGGCGCAAGGGCTCATCACCACCGCTGCAGAGGAGGAAGATGTCGACGACTGGGTCTGGGTGCTGCTCACTCTCGCCACCTCGTTTCCCTCCATATTCATTAACTAGAACTACGATGTCGTCGTCTATTTAGGAAGAAGAAGACCAAGATTGAAGAGAGGTGTACTGAGGTTAAGTGTATTTATAGGCAGCACAGCAGAGCAGAGACACAGCCGTTATCTTTGAAATCAATTCAAGGAAAATTCTTGGCCGTGTATCACATGTGTGATTGTTCGTTTTTTTTTTTTTTAACTATACATCAATCCCAATGTATGTTTATTACACTTACCATATGATTAGTTCAAGTTCGATCAGCCGAGTTCATACTAGAATTTTCCCTTAATTACAACTAGTTTTGGTTCGTTGCATATCCTCGAACTATTTCACCTCGTCAGGATATTCAATTTGTCCTAATTATAAATACATTTTTATTAGATTAAAAAATTATAGTTACATATCTTGAAATTTGTTATATTTTTACATGTAATTTCATTTGTTAAGATGTTTGCAAATTTTGACATGTGATATTTCAAAAAATCTCCATAAAATTCTAATGATAATTTAATTATTTTTCTGGACTAAATTGTATTTTAAATTGAACTTCAGCCAGTGCATCCCTAATCATTTTGTTGGTATCAAACTACTTTAAAGTAAAGATTGTCGATAATAAATTGATGAAAAAACATTTAAATATGACGACATGGGCGAAACGATATAAAAAGACAGAGAAAATAAACAAAATGGGTGTCATATGTCATTATCTATTTTGGACATTTTTATGGTATTGTAAAATTTTATTTAATATTTGTTCTGTTTTCTTTCTGTAGGAAAATTTAAGTACTTTTATACTTGTTCTATTGTATTAGTAATATAATTATAATTTTTAATTTAATATAAATATATTTGTAATTAGATTAAAGTTTTGGGGGCGTGGATTTAATTTTCTGGATCTATCAAGAAAACCCCACAAGAACTGATGAAGAAAACTAGAGTAGATATGAAGCAAAAATCTAGAAGTGAAATTCCACTTGAAAAAATAATAAATATTCTTTTTATTTTTTTAAAAAAAAAAGAGAGAGAAAATACGGATAACATATGTGGAAATCAAAACTAGTAAAGTACATGACTCACTCTTTTTATTTAATTTTCCACCAACTTTTCTAACCCTAAGGAGAATTTCTAGCCCTCGGATTAGGTGTGTCCCCACATTTGATTAAAACTTCTCCAACTCTTTTGGATCTTAATCCGATTGGTTTTACTAATACAACTCATGATTTCCATTTTAATATATGGAAAATTCTAATTTCATCGTATTTTAGACGAATTAAATATATTTATCATATGATTATATTCATAAAAAATAACAATTATATAACCACTGAACATAGAAGTTGAACCATAATTACCCAATTACCATAACATAACATGTATAGTTCTATACTATCTGTTATGGCTCAGAACTTTGGAATAAAGAGTGATACAATATGAATTATAAAAAATTCCCTTAATTATATTTAATTGCTTAAAAAATAACCAAATATTTTGATTAATTAATTTCATCAAGAATTTTATGTTCGTACATATTTAAAGTTCATTTATTTTAATAACTTTGATCAATTTTTCATTTATCTTCTTTTTTTATTCAATTAAATAAATATAATAAAAAAAATAAAATTAGCACACACATCGATTGTGCTCTAATTGCTAGTGCTAATTAAATGAAAAAATCTGTAATAACTATTGTTGATTTTAATAACTATTTTCGATTGAAAATATATTAAAGACTAAAATACCCTTAAAATGTACTTATTTTTCCATCATTTCTTTAAATTTTTCATCATATTTTTTTTTCTAAATTTTATGATTATTTCAGATTAATTCATTTTCTATCAATTTTAATCAATTAATTATTTAATTAAAATACATATAATAAAAATACAAATTATGTACAAACATGGAATATTATAGTAATTGAGAATGTGGGGGTAATTATGGCAGATGGTGTGCAACCAAAATGGAAGACAAGTGCAGTTTTCCTACTCCCCCAACCACCATTGGCGTACGTGTCGGTTTCAATCATGTAATGTAATTAGAAGGGAGGACTCGTAACGTGGGGCATCATCATGGTCATGGTCATGGTCATGGATGGGCAGTTCGGTCAGCCGCTTCCGCACCGCACATTCACTTATTTGCTTTTGTTGTTTCCTTCATTTTTTTTTTTTTTTTGGTTTGCACTTATCTACATCTATATTAAAAAAAAATAAAATCATTTTTACCTATTTCAATTTCATTAATATTTATATAGATTTACAAGACTTTGAATGAATATAAAATAAATATTATCATATAAAACTAATTATATATCATTTTTTTTATATCAGTCCTTATGATACATTTTGTAAGTACATGATATTTTTTTCATTAGAAAATTTCATATTTAATTTTTTTTCATTGATCCGAGGACTATTTCTAAAGAATCCTTGTAAGCAACTTATAATTCTTAGAGGCTCTTCTGTTTTATGACGATGATTAGAGTCGAAGTTTTAAAGAGTGTACTTACTATTCATCAACTCGTAAAAATCCCACTTTTTCTAAATAAATTAAGGATTTAATTTGTGAAGTAAATGTGGATTTAAATTTCTACGTAATGTTCTAACTTGAACGTTGATTGCTTCATGTGGTCAAGTTTTGATTTTTTTTATAGTATATTAACTGTAAAAATCCTCACGACATTCATAACACAGGCGCAATCCTCCTTAGAGGGTTTGTGGGGTGTTATCTCTATTTTTCCTCTTTATAACCAAAACTAACAAGTTAAAAAATTTTTTGTATGATTTGAGTAATACAGTATCCATCGCTTTCCTATGTTTAATATAAAAAAACATATATAAACATAAACCTAATTATATATATATATACACACACACAATAGTCATGATTCTATTTCTTGACTCTTCTTACTTAGATCCAAGCAAATGACACAAAATTTCCAAGTTTTGTTCTAACTTTGAAAAAAATGTTGTCCCAAGTTGGAAAAATATCATTATGTAAAAAAAAAAAGAAAAAATCTCACTCTAATTAATCCCACTTATTCAAGAGTTTCCATGTAAACTTGCTATCCTTTCTTGACTTTACAGTCGAAGCAGTTTGATCAGGTCTTCAATATTTCTTCATCTTGCATGTGAACCTGCCAAAAAACAAATACAGTTGTAAGCTTTTTATTTTTAGTTTTCAGATATATATTTGGAGTTATTCTTTTTAATTACTTTAAATTGTGAAAAATATATTCATTAATTTTCAGCTATTAACATTGCAATTAATGAATACTTGGCAAAAGCAGAGATATTACATGGGAAATTTTTTATTTTATTTTTACTAAAATGACCACATTTTGAAAAATGAAGTGTGTGTGACAAAAATATTATTTTTGATGAATAATAAAAAAATATTAATAATTATAAAAAATAATAATAATAAATTATTAATATGACCAAATATTTTCAAAAAGAAGAAATAAAATTGGGCAGTCTAAAATTGGTACGATCAAAAAATTTTCTTCTGTAGCAGTATAGATTATGAAGAAGTGATAATATATGGAAATAATAAAATAAAACCAAATTAAAATTTCTAGAAGACACCTGGGAAGCAACTTAAGCTTAACATTGAAAAATAGGTCCATTGGAAAATTTCCAGCAAGCTAGAAAGAAAAAAGCTTAACATTGAAAAATAGGTCCATTGGAAGATTTCCAGCAAGCTAGACAGAAAAATGAAAATTCAAATATTCCAAAAAGAGAAAATAAAAATAAAAATAATAAATAAGGAGTAGTATACTTCAACTGGTGTGTTAGTAGTGGGATAGTGAAAGCTAGGTGTATGTATAAATGTTGTCAAGTACCGTATAGGACTGGGCATAATTATGGCGTAATTAATTGGTCAAACATTCTACTTCCTACCCATTAATACACTTTTCTTGACACTCTGATTGTGACATATGGAAACGGACACGAATACAATATGATACGGATATGATGATACAAAAAAATTTTAAAAAATTAAAATACAATACAGCACTAACACAACTATATATAATATATATTTTTTATTTAATATTATCAATTTCTCCTAAAATTAAAATATGCAATATGAAAAATATGAAGACAAAATATAAATTTATTTTAAAAAGTAGATAGAAAATATTTTAATCATCCAAATTAGTTAAATTATCATGAGTATTTCTCGAATTTTTTCACCTAAACTTTTAGTTTGACTGAATTAATTCTTTTTATTATTATTATTATTATTATTATTATTATGCCCAAAACTCTTTTTTCCTAAAGTCACCCTATTTTTTTTTTTGAAATTATAAAAAAAATCCAAAACGTATTCAAAACCTGTAATCTTTTTCTTTTTATTTTTTATATTCAGAACGGGGATGTCATGTCCAATACTACACCAGATTATAGCACTTAAACCTCACTCTAACACCTTTTCCATAATTATGGAATATATACATTTCCACCCTTTTCTCATTGAAAATTACATAAACTTCCCATGCAAGTTTATATGTACGTACGGCTGTAAATAATGCGAGCCGAGCCGAGCCCATCACTATTTAAGTTTATTTGAATTATTATCAAATTTCAAAATTTATGCTTGAATTGATTGTCGATCTACTCGAACCCGAACGAGCTTTCATTAGATCAAACACGAGTTGAACTCGACTAATTTGATAATATTTCTTAGTATATTTTATTAATTCTGTACTTATCCACCCAATACTTTAATGTTTCACATGTTTTGTTATATGAGTATTTTTGGAGCAAATTTTGTAATGCTGTGAGTTATTTGATGTACATTGAGGTTGTATCTAAAACTTGAAGAAATCATTTCAAATTCCTTAGAATAAATCTATACGGAATTCTGATTTTCAAGCAAATATGAGAATCAAAGTAATAACAATGATCACTTTTTGTGCATTTATTTTGCAGCTTGTAAAAGCAGAAGTAGGTCCACAAAACTCAAGTCCCTATCAATTAAATTGCAAATATTAATAGAAAACTGTTTACATATCTTTCTATTTAAATTAATTAATTTAAGTACTTTAAAATATTGAAAATTTAAAAAAAAAACTTATTTGCGATAATAAACTGATAAGAATTTATTTTAAATATTTACAAATATTCTCCTATTTTTATTTTTTTTTTTTAAAAAAAAAGCTTATTATAAGTACTTATTACGAACTTTGTGAATGCCCTTGGGCCAAACATTCTTGACCATCATTATCACCTAAGTTGCATACCTAATTAATTTGTGTCCATATCCAAAATGTGCAACACTTGTCATTTCAAAACTGTTTTGGCATACATATTTCAAAATGGAAATGCATTTCGCGTGTTACCACGTGTGTGTATATATATATATTTGTTTTAAACCAAGATATATTCTTTTTTACCGAACAAAATTTAAATAATTTTGATTTCAATTATTATCATCGATCGACAATCAAAATATACATAAAAAACTGTATAACTGACACGTTGAGAAAAACTGACTATAAACTCTAAGTCTATGTTTACTTTAAATGATTGAGTCAGTTATTGTAAGATATCTAACTATATTACTCGTTTACTTGTAAATATTATGATCCGTTGTTAATTCCATAAGTCAATTATAGATCTTCATAAATATTACCGCACAAAGGTCTACGTGCATAAATTCATAATTCAAATACAAACAATTCGAACTTATACAAACAGACCCTCTTCGTCATCTTTCAAAAATTTATTGATTATGAATTTTGATGAAAGGGTAATTTTAAAAATTGATCTCGAACACAAACACTTTTCACAATCAATGCTCAACTAATTAGAGCCAACATTGGGTTCAATAACACATGAAAAATCAAACCTTTTTCTTTGTGGAATTATTACGTCGCAGTCACGTATCACGACTCTCTCATCTGCCCATTCTCATTAATTAATATATAGCTATTGAATGTGGTTTGAATAATCCAATTCTTGAGTCAGCAAGAATGAGACTTTGCAGAAATATCGATTGAATTTTGTATTTTAAAGTTTGTTAGAATTTTTGTTCCATTTAGTATATACACGTCTACTTATTTAAAAACTAAATTATTTATTTTATTTAACGAATAATTTTATACATGCACATGTGTATATTAAACAAAATAACAAAAATATAATAAATTTTTTAAATAAAAAATTCAATCCAAACTAAATAGGCCCATTAAATGGTTTGTTTTTTTATTGGGAAAATTAAGTCAACATTCATTAAAATTAGACCTAATTATAAACATATTATGCCTTTTATAAAATGATAAGTACACCCCAATTTACATTAATACTTTCTTGGAGACAAAAACTTATAAGTATACCCTTTCAGATAAATTATTATTGACCCCTAAAAAATGATACTTACAATTTTGCAAAAAGTAAATAATATTTATGTAATTAGACCAACAGTAATTTTTTTTTGGTGGATTTGAAGCCAATGAAGGAAAATGGGATGGATTGAAGCAATAACAAAGTGCAAATAGATAAGACATTTAAATTATTATTCTTTATATAATTAAAAAGAAAAAAATAGGACGACCAATATAGTATTTCTTTTCGCGTGTGATTGACTAATTATAAGAATCACAGTTAGATTTAAAGTTCATAAGTCACTCAAATTTTTTGTCTGTAACTAATATGTGGTGGTGGTGCTTGGCAATATCATCATTCCCTAAACTAGAGACTTGAGACGGCTCTGTTCCCATAGAAGACTCCAATTATACAAAATGCAGTGGAATTGATGTCCATTTTACAAGATATTGTTCGACTTGATTAAATCCTAACGATTTTTTTTTTTTTAAACTTCTGGCTGGGGAGATTACACTTTGAGCCTAACAAACGACTCAAGTTTTTCATCAGCAGATTATGGGAAACAACAATTTCAATAATTATTTTGATAATAATGTGATAAACAACAAGACAACTAAAGTGTACAACCAAACTAGAATTTTGATAAGGTTAATGACCAATTCCCCTAAGCTCAAACCTCACAGAATGTAGAATTTTCTCATGTATATTAAAGTGTTTGGTGGAAAAAACATGGGTTTTAATATTCCCAAAAAGTAATGATGATTCCAACACTGCAAATTGGAAGTATGAAGAAATGTTATTTAAATAATTAGGATTGGAGGAGAGGACAAGTCTGAATAATTAACGTAGAGGTTGAATTATTAATTACTACTTATCATCAAACTACATATCTTAATCAACCGTTAACTGTCTTTTCTCAGTCTCTCCAAAGTCTTGGTGGCTAGTTGAGTTAGGTCCGGACTTCACCACTTCACTACTCCTCAATTACTTTTGTTTCATTAATTATTTCGTTTGCCTATAATTTTCGTGTTCTGGCGGCCTTACGGAAAAATCACTTGACCACAAAAAAAGAATAATTAAGTGATAATTTTAATATTCATTAATGATATATATTAAGTTATAAAAATTTGTCATAAAGTTGTCACTGTAGTCAATTAGTAAGGCATGAATACTGATGGTGTATTGGCACTAAGTAATTATTATCGTTGATTTGTTACTATTTATTAATAATTATATCGTATCAAGAATTAAAAATAAAAGACATAGTATGACTATATAATATAGTGAAATGATGATTGATATTGGGCTTCATGGAACTGAGCCCAGTGGAATATCTGTAGGCCCAGCCCATGAAACTTCCACCTAAGCCCAAGTCCAAAGCAAAAATAATTTTATCTAATTTATTGTCTGAATAATGTGTTGTCTAAATTATTTCATTTTCATATCAGAATAGTATATCTACTACCACGCAGCCTTGTCGCCCGGAGCCGCCGTGTCGGCGAGTGTATTGGACTACCCGTCGCTTTGTATCGACCAGCATTTCAACTTGGAAGGGGGAGGGGGTTGGAGTTCGCATTTGGATTCGGCCATTCCTGAGGTCCCTGCTCAAAGTCAAAACTCTAAGGTGCATTTATACGAACAGCTGGTGTTCATTGGATGCTTTTGGGGTTGAAGTTTTTTTATTTTATAAATGAGTCCATAGTGCGACGTTTATGTAGAATTTTTTTCTATTTGTGCAGCGACTGTTTGCTTTTCTTTTGCATTTTTATTTAATTTCTTGGCGTTTTTGTGTACTGTGAAGTTCCCGCGCTGTGTGTCTTTCAAATTCCGGGATTCCTCTAATAATATTATCTTGGTTTTGAAATTAAGTTGGTGCTTGTGAACTACAGCGTCGGTGGATTTTGTATCGTTTAGTTAAATCAAGATGGTCATTGACGATCATTTCTTGTGCCTATGAGGCTTTGCGATTGTAGTTAGTGACTTTACTAGGACAAAGGAGAGAAGCCAGATATGACTTTACTACGATCACTCAAATACTTCTGTTAGTTTGTTGATTTTTCTCCTTCATTCATTCTCTTTTGGGCTGATACATATTGTTTTCAAGTTGGTAAATATACGTAATGGTGCTCCTGAAAATTGGTTGTGTTAGATCAATCCCATTGAAAATAATGTGTTAAGATAGTCTTTTCTTTTATTATGTTATTTCGGGATCAATAGATTTAAATTCTTGTTCCTTATTCTTTTCTCCTGAAATTAATTTTCTATTTTCCTATTGAAACTGGTCATTTTCGATAGGAAAGTTCGCTCTCTTCTGGTTCACGTAAACTACACAGAACTTTGTTCTTAGTGCCTGCATTGTAGTTACTATGAAGCCTGGTTTGCTTCAATGTCAGGGTTTTTGTCGCACCATAGCTAATACATCTGTCATTTGCAATTCTATACTATTTGTAGTTAACCAGCAGTTTGTTGCTCTCTTGTGGTCTGACAAAAGATAATTACCTTTATCAGCATTCATGCCTTATGTATAAAAGTTTATTTAATGCATTTATCATAAATCTTTTTACCTATTGAATTTAATATAACAGATGGTGGGCGTTTACTATAAGTCTGCTATTTTTACATGATATATGGTTATCTGTGTTCTTGAAAATATTTTGAAGAGATAATTATGGTAATCATGGTTATCTCAAAGCTCTATATCCATGGTGGACGAAAAGAAAATGTTCTTGTACTATATTTTGCTTACTTTCTTCACTTTTGGCATTTTCAGAAGCATAAAGGGTCTTATCATATCCTGTGAAGCAGATTATGGCACCAAGG